>NC_051849.1:137456165-137759195 GCF_905115235.1 Hermetia illucens | reverse complement strand
ACAATAATTATTCTCGGCACTTTTTCGTTGCCTTTTATCATATCTATTTATTTTTTAAGTGCAACAAAATGAACGACAATACATGGTAAAATATCTCGGTTTGTCTCTTCCGATGTGGAGATTTACAGCTAGCGGCTAGTATTCAACTGTAAACCATTTCCTCCATGTTTCTTTGCTATGCATGTAGTTTGTGATGTATTAAGGAGGTAATTTTTTAAGTACGTACTCCAAAATTTTTTATTAAGCAATGTGATAAAATATTTTTTCATTGGAATGAAAGCAAATGCAAAATTTCACATCAATCGTATTGCGATATATTGGAAATTTTCGACTGTATTGTGTAAACACGAAAGCTTATTAAAATCGATTCAATGTCTGTCTGTCTGTCTGTCATGATTTACTCAGAAATGGTTGAACCGATTCTTACGAAATTTGATGAGAGCCTGTGGTCTATCTGTCTCTTTACACGCAGCGAGTGGCGCCATTTTGTGAAGAATTTTAAGGGAGGCTCTCCATACATGCGAAAGGAGGGTGTAAACTGTTTTTTCACAGAATATGATCAAGGGGGTAATCAAATGAAAGGGCTCAGTTAGTACTTTTCGAAACTGGCCTTTTTCTGATATTGGGTGAAGCCTAGGGAGTAGGGCACAAAATGTGTGCCCCAAAAAGTGAAACAGGCCTCGTTATCTGAACTTACCTAACCGAACAATTTGAAAAAAGTAATCCAAATATATGAAATCTAGGCCTCAAAATACATCCCATTCCGATATCTGCACAAATAAAGTTAATAATAGTATATTACCTGATTTGTATGTATATATGTGAATCTTGGGGTTTGGCAAAATATGGTGGAACATTTTGTATTCTTAATTATGTACGAATGAAAAGTCGTGCTTAGCGAGTTTCTCACATAACCTTTATAACCGAAGCGTCTGGCGGACATCGTCTCCTTGCCACCCAACTCTGACTCCGTTTTAAATACGATGCTTCAGTATTTTTCTTTGCTGCGTATACTTTTTCGAAATTCATTTTACAACAAGTGAAGTCTTAGGGATACTTCAAGACAGCATTTTTTATTAAGGTTTTAGGTAAAACAAAACCTTATTCAAATCGGTTTACTGCCTGTCCATCACACACATTTTTCTCGGAAACGGTTATAGCGATTGACCCTAATTTTAATAGAAAGGTGGGAACTGTGAACGCTCGCACATACAATGAGTTACATGCTTCTACACTGAATTTAAAGGAAGAGGAGGCATGCATGCAAAAGAGATGTAGGTTTTTTTTTCACCAAATATAGTCATGTAGGCTATCAAATGAAGTTTTAGTTTTGACATTTGTTTTAAGGGGGGAGATGCGAGGGTTGAAAATGTTCATTTCGTTCACCAACCCATTGTCAAAAACTACCCAACCGAAAAAAATCAAGAGGCTGCCACTATATGGTGTCTAGACCCCGAAATACCCTCCATATTGATATCTGTTAAAATAAAGTTAATAATATATTAATATAATTTTTCGTAGTTGACTGCGATATCCCCTTTAAGTTCATCCTGGAATCAATGCAGTAATGTAGGCTATAACATAGAGCATAGAGTGAATCGATTTAATCAAGTCTTTTTGTATTATACCAAACCTTAAAAAAGGGTAATCTCAACATCAAGTGCAAGCCTGTGCATAATAACACATTTGTACTTTGATTTTATTTATTTATTAAAACAAGTCGGAACAAGGGAAGCTGGATGCTTCGAATATAACATTTTTATGTTAATCTTGTCTTGTGTTCTATGCACGTTCTTCCACCCGTACACAGTTAAAAATTCAAAATATTCCTTCCTATGTCTCCAAACTCCCAACTCCCCGCCCATATGAGTTCGGTTTATATCATGATGTTAAAGTGCAATAAATTCATATGAAATACAAAATTTTTTATTTTCTCTAATTAGTAGCAATAGTCGGATTGCCTTTACACCTTACAGAATTTTGTCTAATATTATCGCTTATACTGATGCCTTAAAGAATGACCTTTAGTAGGGTTTCAGGTTAATTTCCTCAATATAGTAATTTGCTATTATTAACTTTATTTCAGCAGATATCGTAATGGGATGTATTTTGAGGCCTAGATTTTGTAAAGAGGCACTGATTTGTTTCTAATTTTTCGGTGAGATAGATTCTGGGAATGAGACCTGTTTGTGGGACACGCATTCTGAGTCCTCATTTGATATCAGAAGTGAGAAGTACTAATTAAGCCCTTTAATTCGATACCACACATGACCATATTCTGTTAGAATTTACCAAACTCTGTAAAAAAAATTATTCTCTCTTTTTCGCGTATATTGGGAATCCCCCGTAAACCTCACACATATTCTCATCAAATTTCGCGACAATAGTTCCAGCCATTTCGGAGTAAATCTCGTGTGACAGATAAACTTGAATCGATTTTAATAAGTTTCATTTCACACAAAACCCTAACTAATGTTAATATGATATTTCGTTTCTGAAAATCATACTTTTAAAAACATTCTAATAATTGCACCCTTGCGTGCCTTTAAAATATCCTTTAAAAAGCTAAAATATTAGTAGTAGTCGAAAATTCTTTGGCGTTTCGGTTTCGACTTTAGATTGTTGGCAGTTTCGACATCAAAATGCTCATTTTGTTAACGTATCCATTCTCAGAAATTACCGAACTCAAAAATCTGAAAGAAACCAAGTTTTCCCATCGCTTGCCGCAGAGAAAAAATCTGATCTGTTGCTGATTTGCCTGGAGTGAGACCTCTTTGGTATGGGCCAATGATGTTCTGGGCGTATGGGGCCTAGCAAGATAGCGGAGAATATCTTATAGATGGTACTCAGCAACGTGTACCTCTATAATTGCTGCACTGTGTGATATCTCCGTTTTTATGTATGGGACAGATGATGCCTCCTTGCCAGTCGTCACGCATTGATTCGCTGTCCCATACCTTGAGTACAAGTTGAGGAACCACTTGGTGTAATTGGTTGTATCCATATTTAACTAATTCGGCTGTAATTCCATCGGCTCCAGGCGACTAATGATTTTTAAGCCGATGAATTGCATGGACTATTTCTCCTAAACTTGGTGGTATTTGTCCGTCGTCTTCAGTTGGCGGGACCTCCAACTCGCCGAAGTTCTGGTTGTTCAGTATTTCATCAAAGTACTCAACCCATCCCTCCAATATGCCCATTCTGTCGGAAATCAGATTTCCCTCTTTGTCTCGGCAGGATGAGCATCGAGTTGTATAAAGCTTCATCCTGCTGATTTGTTGGTAAAACTTCCGCACCTGTTGCGGTTGCTCCCTGTACTTTTCTAGTTCACAGACTTGTTGGTTCCCTTAGGCTTCCTTTTTCCGTCTGTGAAGTTGCTTCTTCGCTCGACGGAGAATGCAACATTACTCGGTATGCGGCATTCTTCCGTTTCATTGTTAGCTTACAGTCATCGTCAAACCAGCCGTTCCGATTCCTTTTGCGGCTGGGGCCAAGTATGTTTGTGACCGTATCAATGATAACGTTCTTCAGGTGGTTGTGAAGATCATTTGTTGATGCTTCATCTCCAGGTCTCCAGGCATCCATTTCCCTCTTACCTTTAAGATATGCCCCCATTAATCTACACCGAAAGTGTTGGAAAGGCTGGTATTCTAATTTGAATATTCCTTGCATTGCCTCATAAACTTCAGCTATTTGAGAGTTAATTATGAAAGTAAATTATTCGGTTAAACTGTTTGGTGGTCTGATCAGATTCGAGTTGCCCATTAGTTTTTAAATTTCAATATTTGATAATTTTCGACAATTTCACTGAACTTTCTATTCGTAGGTTCCTTTGCAGATCCAAGGGGCATTTATCATATTTAACATTTTAATTTGAAGGGATTGTCAAACTTACAAAACAATAACTGGCTGCAATTTTTTCGAACATTTCTCTATATTTCATACTGAATAGTCATTCAGATACATAAGATCTACAATCTCGAAAAATTCTACCGAACAACCAACCTACCAATGTCAAAGAAAATAAGTGTGGATCTTAATAATAATAGCGAAATTAGTCAATACGATTCAATTTGGTTTTTTTTATTTATTAACTAATACTGTATAATTTTACCGTTCGAAATACATGTTTTTTTTTTCTCTTTAAATCTAACCGAGGGTGGTGAGTATGTGTAGAAGCTGGCCATTACGTTTTTAAGGTTTTGTGTAAAACAAAACCTTATTAAAATCGATTCAATGTCTGTCTGTCTGTCTGTCACACGCATTTTTCTCCAAAACGGCTAAACCGATCCGAACGAAATTTGGTGGACAGATGGGAACTATGAAATCCCACGCATACAGCGAGTGGCATAAATTTAGGTGGAATTTAAAGGGGGGCTCCCCATACATGCAAAGGGGGGATTCAAAAAATTTTTTCACCGGATATAGTTGTGTAGGGTATCAAATGAAAGGTCTTGGTGTGTACTTTCCGAAACTGACATTAGTTTTGGCATAAATTGCAAAGTGCGTGAGTAAGATTTGAAGTGAGACAGGACTCATTTTCGGAAACTACCCAACCTAAAAATCCGAAAAAAATCAGGGTGGTACGCCTAGATGAAATCTAGGCCTCAAAATATGTCGCATTCCGATATCTTCTCAAATAAACTTACTAATAGTATATTACTACTTTTTAGAAATTTACTGAAAAACCCCCCTTAAATTCATCTTAGGACTTCCGAATTTTGCAGCAGAATAGAGGACAATATTTCGTACAAACGTGCTAAATTTGGTGAAAATCTGGCAATTAACGCCAAACTTATAGCAGTTCAAACTTAGCAATTTCGCGCGAATTTACTGCTTCCAAAGCCATGCAAATCAGATGCTGACGTCATAATTACACGGAATAATTGACATTCGCGTGGAATATTAAAGTCGCATTTATGAAGAATCTATTTATCCGCAGTCCTTTTTAAGGTTTTGTGTAAAACACTTATGTGAAATCTAATCTTCGAGAGATGTCCCATTCCGGTATCTGCTCAAATAAATTTACTAATAGTATATTATCAATTTTTAGAAATTGACTTAAAAGCTCCCCTTAAGTTCATCCTAGGTGTACCAAATTTTGCACCGATATAGAGAACAGTCTCGTGCATACACATGCTAAGTTCCATGAAAATCCAACTATTAGTGTCAAAGTTATAGAAGTTCAAACTTATCAATTTCGTGCTAATTAACAGCATCTTAAGCCATTCAAATAAGATGCTGACGTCATGATAAACGAGAATAATTGAAATTCGAGTGAAATATTAAAATTACATTAAAGAAGAATCTAATTCTCCCTTGCCCTTTTTTTATATTTGATGTTGGTTAAATTGTTGGCGTTTGCTAATACTATTAAACTGAGAGCGTGAGGCTTATGAAGTTGATCATTATCAACACAGGGCTTTCCATCAAAAGATTTATTTGAATTGTTTTCTAGAAAATTGAGGGCAATGGAATTTTTAACTATGTAACACGGAGCTGTCGTGGACTCGTCGCTCCTCGCATCTTTTTCTTTTTCTTCGGCCTTCAGTTCACAAGCGGGGTCGGCTCGTGGTGATCGGTTTCGTCATTTTATTTTATCAAATGCCTGATCAAGATGTAATCGCGAGACCTTTAAATCCCCATCCAGCGTCTCAAGCCACCATTGTTTTGGCCGGCTTTTTGGTTGCTTCCCATTGCTTTCGATGTTCTGACCACTACTAGTTGTTGAATTCTCGTTAGCGTGAGTTACGTGACCACACCATCGAAAACGCCTCTTTTGCAGTTTTTCCACGATCGATGCAAACCCATATCGATGGGGGATATTCTCACTTCAGACGTAATCAAAACGTGTCACGCCACCAGTGCAATGCAACATCTTCGTCCCCATTACCGCAAGATGCCGTTCATTGTCCTTTATAGTAGGCCAACACTCAGAATTATAGAGAGCGGCAGACGGACGACATTGCAGTAAATTTTAGATTTGGGACGTGCGCTGATACGTCGATCACAAAGAACACCAGTTGGGGAATGCCACTTCATCCAGATGATAGATAGGTAGATAAAAAATAGCTCTAGCATACTTTTCTATAAAACACGAGTGCCACTTAAATGTGAAAATGATACGAAATGCAAAGTACACGATTACTTCTCTGATTACATGTTTAAATACAGGTTACTGTACAAAGTGCTTAAAAACTATCGAACAAGCTGCATATCAGGCGTTTTCTCACACAGTTCTGAGAAGCAAATATTAAATAATTTTCTCCCGATCTCTTAACCCTTTAGCTACTACAGGCGACCCAGTTTAAACAAGTCGGGAAACCGGAAGCTAGACGCTTAGGTAGTGAAAGTGATGATTTGTTTAACGGATCCATTCTCAGAAACTACCCAATAAAAAAATCGAGAAGCTGTTTCTATACGGTGTCCAGTGTAAAAATACTCTCCACAAAGATATCTGCTCAAATTAAGTTAATAATAATATATTACTATATTTTTGGGGGAAATTGAGTAAAAGCCCCCCTTAAGTTTAAGAGTTATTATTTGTAGTAATATAGATTCTAATATGAAGCACGTTATCCCCAAATTTGATCAAACTCATACTATCACTAACAAAGTTACAGTAGCTCAAAATTGACTTTGTCGTTTAAAATTACTGCAACTAAATATCAATATCATACTAAGTTAGTAGTCTGACATGCTAAATGCATACACATAACGGGCTACGTACAAAAGGGATAGTTCTGCACTCAAATATACTCACAGAAGAAACAAACAAAACCTTTCATAGCTGAAGCGCCAAGCTTCCGGTTTCCCGACTTCTTGTTAGTTTTCTTTCGTTTCATGTAAAACAAAACCTTTTTAAAATCGGCCCATTGTCTGTCACATGTACTTTTGTGGGAAACTGTTATACGTGGTGGCACGGAATTTGGTGGGGAGGTGGAAACTGTAAAACTCCATGTATGCATTAAGTAAGATCATTCTATATTATATTTAAATTGGGGTCCACATACGTGCAGGGCAGTAACTTTTCTTTTTCATCACATATATTGGTGTGAGCTATCATTGTCATCATCGCACAATGTATGCACATGATGACAATCTTCCAGAAACAAGATCAAGACAAATATCTATGATCAGAACTAGGATTAGAAACTTAAGAGCGAGACCGAGGAATTAAAATTCAATCATTGATTTTATTATAGTTCCACAAATATGGATTTACTACAACTTACCAATTAGTTGTTGCAAAACACTTTGTTCTTATTGAGTAATTGGCAGTAGCCATCTGCATAACTTCCTCCTACAGATGGTATTTTTCGCAATTATTCAGATTAGTTTGTTTTACACAAAACCTTAAAAAAAGCAGTTCGTAGTAGCCTATAATTTTTTTCCAGCCTTCTTGTGAGCAATAGAAAGAATTATCATTCATTGTTTTTTTCTAACATTCTTGTTTTTAACCAGGTATACTATATATAACTTTAGTTATTGTTAATCTGCATCTTTGAGTTCTTTCACAATTACATAGTTAATAGACGCAAGAGTATTCAACAAATTTTAGGAAATATTTTGTATTACGGTCGTTTGCACTTTAAATCAGTACTTGCTGATAGAAATTTGGCGATATATATGGTATGTTTGATTCATCCTACATAAATCAATCAGATAGTAATATAAACATCGTGCAAGATAAAATATTTTACTTGGGCGAAATTAAACCCACGATAATTCAGTCCCCTTAAAACGTTTGCCGTTGTTTCAACATATCGCTTCTATTGCGCTAATATTACAAGTTGAAGATGGCCGCTTGACTGTAATGAGTACAAAACACAATAAAACAGAAAAAGATTTAGACGATCTTGAGATTTGTCTTGTTCGTTGTCTCTCCTCACATTATATATATACATCTTGCCCTGGACCATCGTGTTTTTTTTTTCTTGTTTATATGTTTGATGAGAAGCCTCATTATGAAAGTGTACGCTCTAATCGAAGCAGCAGAGATTGTTTTCGCTTAGAAAAAGGTAGAGAAAAATGCGGGAGAAGAAATAGTGTACAATGGTTGGAATGAAAGCGATGCAATTGTGTATATTACACACAATACAAGAAACAGTAGAGTTCAGTACTGTACAATACCAGTTCAGTCATTTAGGTTAACGTGGAAGCATTTTGCAATATATAAAATGTGTTTCACAAACTCTCAGCTTGGTGATGAGGTTAATAACCTTCTCCGCTTAACTATAGAAACGACTATAAAAGTGGAGTACACTCAAGCTCATGTTGATCAGTGAACTATTTCTTCTCATTCTATTGCTTTTGCTATTCAAATCGTGCAGTATATTTCCTGTGAGGTTTTGTTCCTCTGATTTTCTATGTTTATTAATGGGTTCATCACTTTTATTCAATTCGATAATTTATTGTGTCAATAAATTATTGATTATATTAACACCATACCAGATAAGATATCATCGATGAAAAGTGCATTTGTATTTATGTAGACGAAAATGTAATGATAACTGAATTGCGACTTAAACACTCCATTATTTTCTTCATGGTTGTCTAATACTTATGCAACAGAATCATTGCTGCGCTGCTGTGTTGAAAAGAGAGTTATTTCAATCAGAACAGTCTAATAAAAATGTTTCATAGTATTATAGTTTGTCAGAGTATTATATGGTCATATTTCAGCATGAGTTACTTAAATTGAAACAAAACATTTCTCAAATTTCTACTTCATAAAACTGATCGAGGCCCTCAAAACTAAAAGAAATCAGATATGCGTAGCTTACCGTTACCTGTTAGATATATTTTCAATATATAAATGTGCGACTTATTTTATCTGGACTTGAGAGCAATCATTTAGACCTGTAATACGCCCTATCGAATTTCGATTCAATCCTTACCTTACCTTACAGGTAGTTGTATTAATCCTCCTGGACATTTATTTTTGCCAAAAATCACTGTAAAAATATCGTAAATGTAATTCAAAATATTAGTAAAACAATTTCGATGAATGAAATTTAAATTAATCTTTCCGGATAAAAAAAATCATTCCAATCGTTTCAGTTTCAAACATAATTTTTTTGTCGAAATTTTAAGCAACCAACAACCGAATGAAGGAAATCGTTAGTACGGTATTGAAAAATCTTGCTCCAACAGATTATTTCTCAGAAATAGAAGAGTTCGTTCCCTCTTGCAACCCTTTCGACGTTTTTTTCTGCGTGATGGAATACTTTCATACTTTGCATTTGCAGCTGAATTCTCCCATTTAATTCGAGCAAAGATTTACCCTCCCTAATCTTAGTATAACGGTCTACACAGTTGTGGATAGTAAAACCGAGTTGTTTGTAATATGTCATCAACAATCTTCTCACCCTAAGTAGAGGAGAGGCTGAAGTTCAGGGAAAGTAGGCTTATATTAACGTAGTATCTATAGTTCATATTCGGATCCTACTTTATTTCATTCTTTACATTTTGAAGAGAACATGTGTAAATCCAAACCAAAAGGACTTCTATTTTATTGATTATTTTTTGAGCATCTGAGATCAATTGTAAAATAAGTTTTCATAGATTTGAGGCTACGTAACTGATCAAAATGTTAACTGTTCAATAAAATATTACCAACAATTGGGTTGACTTTGTCTACTTTTTAACTTGACAAGTTTTTCAATTCAACTTTTTAATTTTATTTGCACTTTTAAATAAGGGATCTCAAATTGAGGGTATGAAGGTCGTTCAAGTATTTCTAAATTTCAAGACAAGCATTGCATTTTACCGCTTATTTCCTATTTACATATGTACATACGCATCTTGTGGATCTAAGTATTCCCGCCTTATTATACGTAAATATATATGTATGTAAAATAAATACTCCTGATACGCATTCCCATACATATAAGTATGCATAGAGCAACTGACGCCGATGTAGAAATAATTAAAAACAGCTCGGAATACCGGCAACTTGACGCTTCTGGTATAGAAATGTTGTGTTCATCTTATGTGAGAAATTTTTTTTGCACGTTTTTCCGTTCGTATAAAGCTAAAATTCAAAATATTCTTTGACATTCTTTCAAAATCCCAAGATTGCCTAACCCGAACCGAATATTGTACCTATACAGACATAAGTTGATCGAACGCATATTTCCGATTTTCTTCACAAAAGCATACATAGACAAAATAATAGGTATGGGCGTTTTTGCTTCTCAAACATACTTGGTTTTCATATCGTTTTCTATGATCCTTCGAAAATTAGATCAATTTTCAACCTAGACATACTTCATTGTCGTACCAAAAAATTAAAAACTTTACAAACTCTAAAGAAAACCTGCAAATTTAATTATTTTATAATATATAGTTGCGTCGTACAAACTTAATAATTAACATTCGAATTTCGTTAGTTATGGTCGCGTTTTTAAGGTTTTGTGTAAACACAAAACCTTATTAAAATCGGTTTACTATCTGTCTGTCTGTCTGTCTGTCTGTCTGTCTGTCCGTCACACGCATTTTTCTCGGAGACGGTTGCAGCGATTGACACCAAATTTGGTGGAAAGCTGGGAACTGTGAACGCTCACGCATACAGTGAATTACATCCTTTTACAACGAATTTAAGGGGGGGGGGGGTCCCCATACATGCAAAAGGAGGGTGTAAATTTTTTTTTCATCAAATATAGTCATGTGGGGTATCAAATTAAAGGTCTCGGCCAGTACTTTTCGAAGCTGGTCTTAGTTTTTACATTTGATGGAAAGGTGGGGAGTGCGGGTGGTTGAAATTGACCATTCCTTTACGGGGGCCATTCTCAGAAACTACCAAACCGAAAAATCTGAAAAAAATTGAGAGGCTGCCACTATATAGTGCCTGGGCTCCGAAATACCTTCCACACTGATATCTGCATAAATAAAGTTAATAATAGTATATTACTATAATTTTTAGTAATTCGCTGCAGAACCCCCCTTAAATTCATGCTAGGACCACAAAATTTCGCAACAATATAGGGTATAATATAGAGCATGATCTTACCAAGTTTGGTGGAAATCGCACTATTACTAACAAAGTTATAATACGTCAAAGTTGTCGCTTCTTCGCAAATTCAAGACTATAAATGTCAATATCATCCGAAAGTGGATATTCCCACATAATATATGCATATATTACGTGCTGCGTACTAAGAAATACACAAAACCTTTCGTACCTGAAGCGTCCAGCTTCCGGTTTCCCGACTTGTTTATTCAATTAGATAGAATATATTTAACACCCTGACTATCTGCCATTATTCTTGATCACTTTTTCAATCCTTCAAGGCATGGACGATATCAACTGCCGACAAATTTCTATAGGAATAATTTACTAAACTTTTTGGATAGTTTCCCCCAATTGCGTTTTGTTTTGGTAGATTGTCTTCTAAATTTCTCGTTTAAGTTTGCCTTGAAGATTCTCAATAGGATTGAGGTCTGAGGATTGACTTGGCCACATTAAGTCCCTGGAGCCATGTTTTGACCAATCGCAATGAGTATTTTCGATCATTGTTCTTTGAAATGTCCAAATAAATACCATATAATCCTCGGATTCCGTAGCCTACACAATGACGAAATCTATGAGCGATACCATGACAGTCCGGTTGTGGATAAAATCCGGCTCGATAGGTTACGGTGGGCGGGTCACTTAATACGTATGCATGAGGATGATCCCATCCGGAAAGTCTATAAGGGCAATATCTATGGTAGAAAAAGAAGACGAGGCAGACCTTGCCTAAGATGGAGCGATGGCGTGGGTCAGGACGCCAGACAGCTTTTAGGGATATCGAATTGGTGGACCTCGGCGCAAAACCGGGATGTCTGGAGTTCCTTATTAAGGCAGGCCTAGACCGGATACCGGTTGTTGCGCCGTTGATGATGATGATGATGAATCCTCGGCATAAGGTAGCATTATCATCCCCAACAAATCTTTCTACATGAATCTATCCATTACGCTATCAATTGGATGTATCAGACCTACACCTTGCTATGAAAAACAGCTCCGCACCATTATTCTACCGCCTACATGCTTCACTGTTTTTTTTTGTGAAGATCGATGGACGTTTCTTCAAATTTATTTTTGTTTCATCCGGAGGATATTACGCAATTTTTTTTCTCATCCTCTGATCCGTGCAAAATTTTTTCTCATCTTCAAATTTGCAGTTTTAAACAACTGAACTTACATACATGTGTGCCTCGATTAATTCTTACTGATATACAATTGATTAGGAAAGCTAAAAAGGAAAAAGTAATTCTCATTCGGGAATCTATTCCTATGAGCTTACCTTGTTGTGGTATTGACGAATTGATATATGATGATGACGTCATACATGTCTTAGAATGCACCGAATCCACATAAAATGGAAAAATTTAGCTTTTATAGCTTTGTTAATAATAGTTGGATTTCTTCAAACTCTCACTCATGCGCCCCTCCGTTTATATAAGCTCACTTTATTGTAATACTATATGATGATATTCATTCTATGTAAATTAATACAAAATAGAAAAATTTGATTTTCTATAACTTTGTTAATAATAATATTTCCTTTAAATTTTCGAGTGTTTTTATGAACTTTATTTGCAGAGAAATCGGAATGGGATGTATTTTGACGCCTAGATTTAATATATGTGTAACATGGCGATTTTTCTGTTCTCAGATTTTTTTATTGCATAGGTTATGAGAAAAGGACCTACTTCACTTTTTAAGACAAACAGGGATCGTATTTACTCCCTTATATATATTCGTAAGGACGGAGTGAATATGCTTATTTTCCTGGGGCTAACACCAAATAGGCAGAAATAGACGACTAGCGGTTTGGCTCGTGAACAGCAAAAGAAAGTTTTTTCTCAACTGGTACGGTCCGCTATCAAGTGGATGGTGGATTTAGGTCTGAATTCTTAAACAAATCCAGAAATCAGTTTCGAAAAAGAAAAGAAAATCAGGACCCCCCTTCGCATGTAAACTCAACACAAGATGACACTTGTTGCATTTAAAGGGTTTTGCAAATCACATATTCTCACCAAATTTGATGACAAAAGGTTTATCCGTTTCCGAATAGATCGGACGTGACAGACATTAATTCGATTTTAATGAGGTTTTGGTTTGTGTCTGTGTTTCTTTATGTTGAGAACTTTGGATACATAACTATGCCATTTGCAAAAGGCTGAAAATTCAAAATATTCCTTCATGCATTTCCAAATTCTGATATGGTGCGAGAATTTCGAGTCTACACGCAAACTTTAACGTTTGGAAAAGTACCGATTGAACCATTTGATTTGACCATACTTTGAGAAAAAGAATGCTCCTTTTTTTCACATTTATGGGAAGCAACTATAAAACTCAATACAGAATTAATTATGACACTCGTTGTATCTGATCATAGGTTCAGTCGTACTCTGTCAAGCAGACGGAGAGACAGATATTGAGTCGATTTTAATGTTTTACTGGTTGTCCGCCCACTTTGGCCAACACATAGTGAAAGAGCAACATGGCTTCGTTAAACGTAGGTGCACTACCTCCAACCTGCTTGACTTTACCAACTTTGTCGCCAAATGTCTAAATTCACGGCAAGAAGTGCATACCATTTACACTGACTTCGCTAAAGCATTCGACACTGTAAATCACAAGATACTTCTATCCAAACTCTCGTCTCTAAACTTTCCCATACCACTTGTTTTATGGCTCGCCTCTTAACTTTTCAACCGATCCTGCCGCGTCTCTTTTGACGGCTGTACTTCTCGCTCCTTCTCCCCCTCCTCTGGTGTCGCACAGGGATATATTCTGGGTTCATTTTTATTCTTTATTAACGACCTTCCTCCCCTCCTTACTTGTCCCTGTTTGCTCTATGCAGATGACCTAAAGTTGTTTTCCGCTATATCATCGACTATGGACTGTGTTTCCCTTCAATCTAGCCTGGACACTCTGTTTCGTTGGTGCTCGACTAATGGTTTAGCGCTAAACGTCAGAAGGTGCCATTCTGGTTGCTACCCCCTTCTTTCCCTTATTCTCTTAACGGGCATTCCTTATCCTGCTTAAGTTCCACTCAAGATCTCGGAGTCACTTTCGACAATAAGCTCCGCTTTGACACCCATTTCCTCGATGTCATCAATCGAGCTGCAAAATTGTCAGGATTTATACTTCACTCGTCCTCTGATTTTGACTCCATCCAACCCTCCTTAGCTCTCTTCAATTCCCTTGTGAGGGATACCCTCACTCCGTGATCTGGTATCCCTTCCGTAACTGCGATTGTCTTGCCCTTGAAAATGTGCAACGCAAATTCACCCGTTCCCTCTTCTTTAAGAGAAGCTTCCCTCGTGTGGACTACCCCTCGCCTCCGCTTTCTGAACCTTCCCTTCCTACAACAGCGTAGATTCTATCTGGATCTATGCACATTTTTTAAACTTTCCTCGGGTCTGATGGACTGCTCCGTTGCTGACGACGTCACCTGCCGTCCTGCATCTTATAACACACGTAGAACTCGAAGTCTACTTTCATTCTCCCATTCCTAGGTTTTGCCGAAATTACAACGCAGAACAGCTCGGTCCTTTGAGCTTCTCTACTTTAAGTAGTTTTAAACGTAGGATAAGTTTTTTGCTTTCTCCTCCTCCTGAGGACAATAATTAATTGGAGTTTTCTCTGTTTGTTGTCCGTTAAATTAAATAAATAAATGTTTTGTTTTACACAAAACTCTTAAAAACAATATTTCCGTCCTATAATTTTTCATAGGTGAATCCTTTGCTCATATTAATAAAGAAATTAATAAATTTGCGTGTGAAGCGATTTGAGACGATTACCAATTTTCATTTTATATTTGACCGGGATCAAGATTTCCCGCAAGTAAAGAGCATTGCTCGGTTTCAGTTAATCAAGCAATACGTCTTAACTTAACATTACTGTAAAATTTAAAGCTTATATGTATCCGTGTCATACACTTCGATCAATATCAAAAAAATTTAAATTTTATCGTAAAAGATCAATTGAGAGCATCCGTTTTTTCACTGGTTCTATTCGGTTCAATCAGTAAAGTAGATTTTGCAGTTGTTACAAAACTTTTATTTGCAAATTGTGAACATATTTATCTCCTTTACTAGCTAAAGATAGACTACTTATACCCGACTTATACGCTTTCGAATTAAATCAAAGATCGACAAAAACCAAAGAAACTGCTCCGCCGATGCTGACAATGCAACATATTTTTCTACATATAGCACATGTGCTGTTGCTATGTATTTCCTGATATTTCTCTTATTTTGCTTAATAATGTGTTACGCAAGTATTATATCTGTAAAACAGGTTTATGCTCCTCTATAAGGTCATTCACACTTAACGCACTAGACGATTTCTTCTTCTGCTCATTTTGACTAAAAATGATGAAATCGCTTTACAGACGTATGTTTATATATGCAGAGTTTCTTCTCATCTTCTCGACGAATTACAAATGTGCGCGAGTAACACATTCACCTCACCCAAGCAGTTCACTGTATTATTCTCGCAATTTGAAACGACTCTCTATGATCATCGCCCAGCCATGGATTTAAGCTAGCATTTGTTGATTTTATCCAATTTTATTTTACCTTTTTCGGTTGCAATTTTTAAAGTGAGCCATGGACCATGGGCCGCCATGAAAACTGGTTATAACCATGATAAGATATTCCCAAACGATAGTATTTTAAGTTGGATATTTGTTTGTTAGCAAGTCGGGCATAATATCATTTTTGTGCATTTCTCTGGTTCAAGGTTGGGGAATAATAATAAAAAGCTTCCTTAGATAGAAAATTCAGGACCAATTTACCTGTCATTCGGCTGAGTTCCTCACTCAATAGCCTACTTTCAGTGTACAGTTTATCGCTGCGAATCTTTGGATTGATTACAGAATACGCTGAATGCTTATCTCGAATAATCCATACTAGAGGGTTTCCTTTCTGTAATTTGAGAAAATTCAAAATCACATACCTAATATACGAAATGCCGTTTTTGTAGGAAGCAACAATAATTAAATGAAACTCATCGACTTGACCTTTCCATTAAAAAATGATAGTTGACACTTCTAGTCGCGATGCTATTCATTTCTATGTGGACTTACTACGGGTACTTCAATACAAAAAACTGTGGCTTCTAAACTTTCGAACTTCTTGCTAGAAGTTTGAAAGTTTTTAACTATTTAATTCTAGAAATTCGATTGTGTTCTTGCAAATTACTTTCTAATCAACTTTTTGTGTTCGCTTTACTTCAGAATTCCATAACCTGATAGGTGCGCACTCGATATCTTTGTATTCCAGTATTTTGAACGGTCAGGGCGATGCTTTACTTTATTTATAAATGGAATTAAATTTCGGACGAACTACGAATAAATATCTTCTTTTGGAAACATCTTGCAGTCTCTTTAAATTTTGATTACCGGCACACATTATGATCGTAAAATTGTGTAGTTCATTTCTGGCAAACTATTAAATCTTTGTTTGTAAACCACAAAAAAACGGTATGATTTTATATTAAGGAGGGGAGGATTCATAAAATTATATGGGTTGAAATTCTAGGGTATTGAATGGAAGGAAGGTCGCATTTAGTATTTTGTGAAACTGCTCACATCGGCTGGTCCATAGAATCGCAAGAGGTAAACTGCATGCAACAACAATATGATTTCACGCGGGGTACACACAAACCAAAATATGTAATGGTGTTAGCTAGGTTAGGACGAAATTTGTCAAGTCCCATCATTGTGGTTTCTAGAAGATAGCAAACTCCAGTTCCACTGTTCGTTTTCGATTCAGTCGAAGACGACGTCAATCTCTCAAATTTGGTTTTGGTTGTTACAAATTTTCCCTTATCCCTAAAGATCCATCCGTGCTCCTTTTTAAGGTTTTGTGTAAAAGAAAATCCTATTAAAATCGGTTTACTGTCTGTCCATCGCACGCGTTTTTCTCGGAGACGGTTGTAGCGATTGACACCAAATTTGATAGAAAGATGGGAAAGGTGAACGCTCACACATACAGTGAGTTACATAATTCTACATCGAATTTAAGGGGGGTCCCAGTACATGCAAAAGGGGGGTGTACATTTTTTTCAACAGATATAGCTATGTGGGGTATCAAATGAAAGGTCTCGGTTAGTACTCTCCGAGGCCTGTCTTAATTTTGACATTTGTTGGAAAAGTGGGGAGTACGGGGAGTCGGAAAGTGATAATTTCTTTAAGAGACCCATTTTCAGAAACTACTCAACCGAAAAAAATCAAGAAGTTGCCACTATACGGTGGCTAGGCTCCGAAATACCCTCTGAATCTGGATATTCTCACATAATATATGCATATATTACGTGCTACGTACTAGTGGGGCAAATGGACACTCAAATGTCTTTAATTAAGCTTCCGGTTTCCCGACTTGTTTTAGTGTTGTGTTTGAGGCTTTAAGTTTCTCAGTCAGATTCTGAAAAGGTTATGCCGTAACTGCTCTTTGGAACGGTCTTTCCTAGCATTTATGTGAGTCCTTATTCACAACTTTCAATATGGGTTTGCAGCCAATTTTCTGAACAATAAAATTGAAGAGGCAAAGAGAGCGAGTATTAGGTTAGAAAAGGAGAACTGCAACGAGGTTAATACCTCGCTTTTAAAGTTTTGTGTGAAACAAAACCTTATTAGAATCCATTCGATGTCTTTTTCTCGGTGACATCCGGTTTATTCGGAACCAGCTGAAACAATTGTCACGACTTTTGGTGAGAACATGTGGTCTGTCTGGTCCATTACATGTAGCAAGTGCGCCATTTTATATTTGACGGGGGGTTCCCCATATATGTAAATTTTTTCACAGAATATGGACATGTGGCGTATCAAATGAAAGGGCTTGGTTAGCACTTTTCAAAACTGATTATTATGATTATTTCTGATATTGGATGAGAGATAGGGGAGTGAGTGCTCAAAATGTATTTTTGGAGCACACGTGAAACATGTTCGTTCTCAGAACCCCTTCAACCGGAAAATCTGAAAAAAAAACCTTTGCCTCAAAATACACAATATCTGCACAAATAAAGTTAAGTATATTTTCATATTTTGGAAATTTATACGAAAACACCTTATATCCTGAAAGCAAAAAATTGTCTAGCAACATATAGAGGATAATATAGGCAAAACATGGAAGAGTCGGTTTTTTCTTTCTTTCCTTTAACGTGATAGGTTAGAGTCTTTTCTTCACTGTCTGATGATGAAGATGTGGGTTGATTGGTAGTATTCGGTTGGAAATCGGAGTAGGTATCATGCGGTTTGTTGTTTTGAGTGTTCTGCAGTTGATAGTATAGTGATCCAAAATCTATTCATAAACATTTTTGAGACATCTAAATAGTAGAAAACATACATGTATGTCTTTAAGTTGAAAAGTGGATCTACAATTTATATAATGGTAGTATGGCGACATTTGATTCTAATGTGTGCTAATTAAGAACTATGCACTATGGTTCTCGACCTTTTTCAATTCAGTTACACATTGTAAGTAAAAATTTCCGCCATTTGTTTGCAATGGAAGAGAGACAAGGCACGAAAAATTGCCCGATGAATGAATGTCTTGGTACAAATCCTACCGTTTCTAACAAAGTTACTGTGAATTCAATTATTTCGAAGCTGTATGTTTTGCACAGAGTTACAAATCATCATGTACAGAGATAGATATATGTTTACATGGTATTATATTGGGTTGACTTTAATTATCTTTTTTGTTTTTCTTTTTTTTTTGGAGTACCGTGTATTTCACTTACACTGTAAGTATACCCGTTTGTTGAGATTTTCAGAATAGTTTGATACATGATTATATTTTTCGTACAGTTATCGACTAACATTTCTAATAATAATAATGGCGTGGAGAATCAGCTTGTAGTTTCGAATACATTTTTTATATTCCAGTGTCCGGAAGCTCATATCAAAATAAAGCTTACGAATGCTGGACAACTTGCGCATAAAAATAACGCGTAATATGAACTTTATTTGAATCCCTTGTTATTGATAGTAAGTAACCCCTCGACTCAACTCACGTATCACTTTTAACAATCCAAAATACGAATGCAAGCACAGCATTTTAAGATGGAAAAATCGATAGTGCTGTGTGTTTTGTTGGCACTAACCAACCAGGCAAGGAGCGAAGCAAAAAAAGAATTATATCTATACGTATATAAATGTAAAGTTGAGAAAAAGGATAATCTTTACCCATTCTATCAACCCCACTCAGCTTCCATTCAGGTTCGTTTGGTACTCACAGATACATTGAAGCAAATAGAACAGAAAACTGATAAAACTTAGTTTTTTCTCCCTAGCGCGTTCACTCTATCAATAACATACACATGGTAATGGCGATATAGAAAAATAATAAAAGTGAAATGAGAATATTGTGTATGATATAAATAAATAAAATCAAAGAAGGACGAGAGGAGAGTATTCTGTGATTCGCTTTTTTCTGTAAAGACCAAGAAGAGACAGTAGAAAGAAGCACAAATGAATGAAATGGAATTTTTGTTGGGCGTCGTTTGTCGTTCATATTGATTTTATTCGGAGTACACTCTCTTTTGATATTAAGTAATGTGTCGCCGGGTGGTTGATCCCATCCCTATTCTTGTTCTCTTTGTTGCGCCTTCTCTACTGATATACTCTCATCCGTCTGTCCTTTTACTCTCCACTCTGATTACCTTCACCCCGTGCTGTTTCATCTAAATTTGAGAATTTCATCATAGTCAACCCACTACCACCTCGCGTGTGCAGCTAAGACAACATGAAATTGAAATGAATACATAACGAGAGAAAAGCTCAGGCAGCGGGGTTTAAACAAATGCTGGATAGAATTTGAGTGGTGGTATGTCACATTTCTATCGATTTTTAATTGTAATTCCTTATTTGAGGTGTGATTCTTTTTTCTGAAAGCGTTCGCTGTACTACATATGCGTTATTTTGTTCAAAAATTAGGGATCGGTGATGATAGTGACTTTGAAAATGATTTACAAATAGTTCACTCACTTTTAATAAAAACTCTCCCTCTAGAACACTTGCTGGTACATAAATGAATAATACTGGACAAAGCGTTTTCTGGTTTTGAAATAATTTTTTTTGTTTTTCATCCTTTTCAATAACATCCAACTTTAACCAATACGTTGCTCAACATATCCTTAATATATGGACGTCTGTACTACACTCTTGCAATTTATAAACAGAACTATCTGATTGAATTGTTCAATATTGATTTAAGCCTTAAATCGTTAATTTTTGAAAAATCGAGCCAATGTTTTGAGAATAGAATAGTCCTACTCAATTATCCAGTCTTAAAGGATGCAATGGCGTTGAAAAGCCCTCGTGAATGAAAAAAGGAGAATATCCATAGTAATCATTGCGTTCGAAGAAGTTTTGTAAAAGTCCTAGTTTACAATAATGCCTTCCTTCTTTCTGCCTAACTTTCCGAGGTGTACTCTTTCATCCGCATAAAAATTTCTTCAAATTGGTAGATGTTGACTTAAAAACATTTTTAGATAACACGAACACTGAGTTTTTGGATCCACTACCGGTATGGAGTTGAGACCACTGTTTTACTTAGATATTAAAAATATACTATATAAAAAACCTTGATCTGAGAAAATCGCTGGGACTGCATGGTACAGAGAGGGGATGCTTTAAAAATAACTTGTTTAAAAATAACTTGTTTTACATCGACGCAGAGTAAGCTATTGTCGACATGCTCAAGTCAATTTGATAAAGACTCACTATCAATATTCATGGAAATATTTTTTCACTGTTTCTAGTTTGAATAATCGGACAAGAGGAAGAGAAGAGGAACATCCTCCTAATAGAATATTGTAAATTATGAAAGTTACATAATGTTTGCGGGGCAATGCTGTACGTTATATGTTATATTTTTGAAACCATAAGCGTATAGCTTTTCCCCTTTAACGTTATGTGCTATGCAACATTTGAAAACTATAGTTTGAAAAATATATGTATCAAAACCGTATATTCAACTTTTGCAAAACACTAAACTATTTTTTTTTTCATTTCAGCTTTTCAGCGCATAAAACCGGAAATTCGTGTTTGAACCCGAAAAATTGTGAAGAATTGATATAAAAATTAATGTTAGCATTGCCCGCAAATTATCAAATTTGATGTCATTTTCTACTGGAAACCACTCGATTAAACTATTTGAAAAATTTAGTACAGAGTTTAACGCGTGATAAAGGTGAATATCCGATGCTAGCCGTCAACCCATATTCATTGGTGGGGGGCGCTATGAGGAATGATTGCTGTAAAAGCGACTGCTCATAACCTGTACCAAGTAACTCGAAAGCAAAAGCAAACGATATAGAGAGAAGCTGATAATATTTATAGCAGAGTTGATGGATGCGCGCTGGAAAAGTTTTCATTGCACGTCAATTCTCTAATGGATGGAAATGCACAAAATATGTTCCACGGAAATCACCAAGGGTACGTAAAAAGAAAGTTGAAACTTCACTAGGCCTTGCAGTACAGAACTTGACTTTATATTAAAAATATAAATTGTTGACTTGTATTACATTCGTATTTGAATTTTATACACTTGTAGAGATGCTTACTACCGATATGATGCAGCCGCTGCAGCAGCGCCTACACCAAGGGCAATGGGCCCACCGGGAGGTTACCCAAGACATCGTCCACCACATCCACTACCACAACAGCCACAATATCCATCGTACCAGCCATCGGCGGAAAACCTTTACCCAATGGGTACCGATCAACACGCTGGAATGGGAATGGGTGACTTAGGCGGTTGGGTTGGTGGCCCTGCAGCACCCGGACAAGGAAGTACGTATGCAGCACCAGGTTTGGGAGCATACGGACATCCACAAGCCGCACCATCACCACAAAGACAAACACAATCCCAGGCAGGGTAAGTAGTTGGAACTGTAACCCACTAGTAAATTAGCAAGGATAGCGTGTCTCCATTGCGAAAAATCTGCACTTTATCTTAGAGTTTATATTTATTCTTTATAGCAACTAACCCCAAAAAATACAGTTTAACCCAACCTACAAGCCTAATGAGATAGACGACGATTAAATTTAGATTCTTTAGGTACAGGCAACACATGGGCGCATATCCACAACAAGAACAGCAGAAGCTCTCATTTTCAACGCAACAAAGTTTAATGGGTAGTATGATGCAACAACCTAGTTATGTTGGTTTAAATCAACAACAAGCGACACAGCAGCAACGGATACCACAACATTATCCCCAAGCGGGTAGCCATCCAATGTATCCAGGCGCACCGCAAGCACAATCAGCGAGTGGCGCCCAGCCTTATAGTCCATATCCTTCGGCCGGAATGCAACATCAGCCTGGAAGACCGCCCCAGCATGTTGCATATAGCCATGCTTCATTAGATCAATCAAGGTAATTTAAAGATATTTTGAGAAATCTATCATATTAATAGTTTATTTGTTTTAGTTACGGACATGTGCCTAGCTCCACAGCGCCTGGCCATTTGCTACCAGGACAACAACCAGCGCCACAAATGACTGGCCATCCGCCACAGCCTCAGCAAAATCATCTAGGGCAACCCTCCCAGAATCATTTGTCAGTTCCTGGTCAAGCACAACCGCCACAGCCGTTACACCCTAGTCAAGTGGTACATCCATCGCAGCAGCAACAAACACATCCGTCTGCTAATCAGTCAAGTCTGAGTGGACTGACTACTTTACAGTCGGGCCCCCCACAGCAGCAATCTCAAACACCGCAAAATGCAAATCAAAACCAAACACACCTGAGTACGCAACACATGCATGCTCAAAACGCCGGAGCGTTGTCGTCGCATCCGAATATTTTGCATTCTAGCACAGGGCCTGTTACGAGCCAACACCAAACTGGTCCTGGCGGGAATCTTTCGATACCACATGGTATGGTACCTGGTTATAGTGTCCAACATCAAAGTCCGCAGCAACCACAACAGTCGCCCTATATGACTACTGCAAAACCACAGTCAGCAACCCAACTCAGCAGTAGTCCTCAGTATCGAGCACCATTCCCGCAATCATCGCCACAAATGTCGCCAAGACCGCCTCAAATGTCGCCACATTCGCAAATGTCTCCGCGACCGGTAATGTCACCCGCGAAGCCTCCGCAACAGCAGCAAGCGCAACTTCAAGCAAATCCGCCGAACACTCCGTCGCCCCATCACAATCCAGGCTTATCGGGAATCACCAGTCCACGGCCGATGCAGCAGCAACCCCCGCAGCCAATTCAACCTCCATCAAAAAGTGGAGCAAATTCACAACCACCAACTCCCGTGAATACTCTGCAAGCGTTAGAGCAAATGGTTATGCCATCACAAAACTCCTTAGCCGGGCCAGGCGGCAATTTGGATTATCCACAAGCATACAGGCAACAGATGCCAAATAGTAATCCGATGTCTCCAATGGGCCCTAGAATGCCAATGTCCCCGCAACATCATCAGCAATGGACTCCCTTAATGAATATGCAGCCACCGGGCTCTAATGCCCCTCTTGGCAATATTTCAACACAGCCGCAACAGCAACCATCACAGCAACATTTGTACGCACAACCATTAAGCCACCAAGGTCCTCAACCCATACCTCCACCACATTCTCAATCGCAGCAGCAAACGCATCCACAAGCCTCCGCTAACCAACAACCCCTGGGGGCAAGTCTTCATGTAAATGAACAGCTCCAGCACCCTATCAATGACTTAACGCCACCTCATCCGCAACAGCAAGTTCCTGTTTCTCAAACGATGCCACTTCCGCCTCATTCATTGGCTGGGAATGTGGCTCCTCCACAGCCACAACAGCAACCTCAGATGACCGCTCAACAGCATATACAATCGCAAACACAGCAGTCGCAGATGCCGCCTCAAGCATCGGATCAACTGCAGCAGCCTACGCAATTGCAGCCGCAACCACAACCAAATAGTTCAGTATTGAATTCCAATATTGTAGGTGAAAACAATGGCTCTCTGAGTGAATCGCATCTATTGCAATCCACAAAGTCGCCTGTGGCGTCCATGTCCATAGCAGAACACACCCATCATAGTCTTATAGATACATTCACGAATCCAGCGATATCAACACCTTCTCCGCAACTGAAAAGCATCGATCACAATTCAAACGACTCAGCCCATTTAACGACAGATTCAAGCAATAATGTGCTTGTAAATAGGCCACCTTCAGTAGTTGGGCATGATAGCAATTCGGCAAATTCAATTAACCATAGTATGATGTTCAGTGTGCCTGTAGATACAAATTCAATGGGAGCAGATTACGAGAACTCAAATCAACAGTTAATTACTTTAGAGTCTAAACAAACTCATTCACAGCAGTCGCAACAAGCGACTACACAGTCAGAAGGGCATTCGGAACCTTCATTTAGCCAGATGCATCCTCAAGTGCAATCGCCGGAGGAACAAACGCAAGCGCAAAATAGCGAGACATCCCAAGAGGAATCGTCGAAGGAAGGCTTCCCCGATGACCAAACAAGATGCGCGGAAAACATTGAAGAAATGAATGAAAACTCTGAAAATCATTTACTTCCGTCATCACCCGAAAATAACTCTAACCAAGTTAGTACTGAACAATCAGTGGAGACTGATTCGAAATTACAAACAACGGACGCATCGGTTGTTGAGGAGTCAAACGAATTGACCGTACTTCAACCTACTACCGTGCAAAACGTGTCCAATGAACAGAGCTACGCCAGTACTGAACTAACTCAGCTGCAACCTGCAGTGAATGCCATTCAGGCGAACCAGGCCCCACAACCACAACAGTCTCCTCAGCAATCACAGCAGACAAATCAACAAATACCACCAATACAGCCCGCGCCTGCAATAAACGCCAATTCAATGATGACTCCGCCAGCGGGAATGCATCCTCTAGTTCCGACTTCTGGACTTCACGGCATCCCGCCTAGCATTGGCCAGTTACCTCCCCAACCAACTGCGATATATGACCCCCAACAGCAAATGATAATGGGCGGTGTGCTAACTTCGGTTCCTCCTAGTGGAATTCAACCAATACCACCGCACATGCCTCCTCAAATGATGGGGGCTCACCCCATAACTCCCTTTCCATCGGGTCCGATTCTTCACAATCAAGAGCGGGCAGCACTTCAACAGCAATTGCAAGAATTGTATTGTATGCCACCGGCACCTGAACAACAAGAAAAGATTATGCGTCTCCAAGAACGTTTGAACTCTTTGCAACAGCACGAAACTAACGATCAATGCAATGGTGGTCCACAGTGCATTCTACAAAATCCCATTTACGGTAATCAAATGGTGGAGAGCCCTCAAGTGTCAAGTACAACTGGCCGAGGACGAAGTAAAGGGTCTTCGAAGCCACGAAAACCTCGACAGAAAAAAGAGAAAAATGCAACCCCCATCGTTAGTGCGGATTCAAACAATGGTGACATACCTCCCACATCTCTTCCCGTTTCTGAAGACTGTGTAACTCAAGGTGCGGGTGACACTTCTGTAACGTTATCAGAGTTCAACGAGAGTTGTGAGTTGTCGCAAGATAATTCATCAAATGAATTAGATGCAAGCACAACGGAAGGGAAGAAGCCAAAGAAGCCGCGTAAGCCTAGACCACCAAAAGATCCGAATAAACCTCCCAAAGAAAAAGTGCCGAAAGAGAAGAAAAAGAAGGAACCCAAAGATCCAGATAAGCCGAAAAAGAAAAAGAGCAAAAAAGCAGATTCCGTTGCTACCGAAAATTCTCCTGATGGGAAGACGAATGATGACTCTTCGCAGGGCGCTGCAATTCGTACCGAGGAAAAAGTAGTGACCGTGGTAGAAGAGCACCGGTCTACTTTAAATGATGAAACTCCCGATTTTGATGACATTCCTGTATCGAAGATTATCAAAAATGCTCCGGAAGAAACTCGTAAAGAAGGCGAAGAAAACAACGAAGATTCACAAAAAGAACTGCCAGAGAATCCAGATGGGAATACTCCAAAAAAGAAGAAGAAGTCGTCAGGATCGTCTTCAAGAAAGCGTCCACCAGCTGGCAGCAAGTCGTCGTCGAAGAAAAAGAAAAAAGGGCGAATAGTGCCCGAATCGGATGGTGAAGCGGATGACTTGCTCACTACTCCGCCTCCATCACCTCAAAATGATTCTGAAATTGACAGTTCGAAACGTCGTTCAGCTAGAAATACTCAACGTAAAAAATATATAGACGACGTAATGCTTCGTTTCTCGGATGACGAAAGTGGCTTAATGTCGTCTTCACCGGCAAAGAAAGAGAAGAACAAGCCAAGTGCAGTGACATCAGCCTCGGCAACGAGTAGTGATGGTGAAAAACGAGATTCAAACTCTCCCACAGAAGAAGTAAAACCTGCTGTGGAAGGTAAGGAAGAAACTGCCGACAAAGATAAACAAGATGAGGCGAATAAACCGAATTACGTTTATGTAAATACAGGCGACGAAGATTCGATGGTTGTGCAGTACGTTTTGTCTGTGCGAATAGGGAAAAGAGAACTGAAACCTGATCCGCCGCCACCACCACCAGAAGAAAGAAAGGTGGAAGAAACGCGCGTTGACGGAGACGCCGAGGTTGACGCCAACTCAGAAACTAAAAACGTAGCTGAAGGGAGCAAGGAAAGTGAAACAGAAGCTGAAGGAGAAAATGAAAAAGATGAAGAAACCGAATCCGGGGCATCTATCGAAGAGACTGCAAAGGTTGTTGAGCAACAAGACGAAGGTTCTAAAGGAGAAATAAGTGAGCCGACGGCTAATGAAAATGAAGCTGTTCAGGAAGTGAAACCAAATGTGGAACCTGTGGTGGAAGAGGATTCAGAATGTACAGAGGAAAAAATGGACACTGATGAAGTAAATCAGGATGAGAAAGCAAATGCTGAAGCAATGGACATTGACGAAGTTAAGTCAAGTTCACAAGAGGTATCTGCCACGGAGGAAGACGAGGACTCGAAGGAAGACACTATTAATGAAAAATGTGAATCACCTGAGAAAAAGGATGACGGGGAGGGGAGCGAGAAAATACAATCAAAAGTTGAGAACGACGGTGAGGAGAAAAAGGAACCAGTATTCATTGAGGTTGAAGAATATTTAGTGAAATATCGAAACTTTTCCTATCTTCATTGTGAGTGGCGGACTGAAGAGGAGCTTTTCCGTGGTGATCGACGGATAGCATCGAAAATAAAGCGATTCCAAATGAAACAAGCACAACAAATGAATATTTTCGATAATATTGAGGAGGAACCCTTCAATCCCGATTTCATTGAAGTCGATAGAGTTCTTGATATGTCGGAGCACACGGATGCCCAGACGGGTGAAGTGTCAAAACACTATTTAGTGAAATGGAAAAGTCTTCCGTATGAAGATTGCACATGGGAACTAGAAGAGGATGTTGATGAAGACAAAATTGAGCAGTACCACACGTTCAATAAAGTGCCACCTAAATCAGAGTGGAAACCAAAGAAACGTCCAACGGCTGACATGTGGAAAAAACTAGAGGCTACCCCAATTTTCAAGAATAATAATACGCTTAGGCCATATCAATTAGAAGGGCTGAATTGGTTGAAGTTTTCGTGGTACAATGGGCGAAATTGCATTCTTGCGGATGAAATGGGTCTGGGTAAAACAATTCAGAGTTTGACATTCGTGCATTCTGTCTGGGAGTATGGAATGCGGGGACCATTTTTAGTGATCGCCCCACTTTCGACTATTCCTAATTGGCAACGAGAATTTGAAGGTTGGACCGATATGAATATTATCGTGTACCACGGATCAGTGACGAGCAAACAGATGATTCAAGAATATGAGTTTTATTTTAAGAACGACAGCGGTAAAGTTATTAAGGACATAACTAAATTCAATGTGCTTATAACCACTTTCGAAATGATTGTAACGGACTATAACGACCTGAGAAATTTCAATTGGAGAGTGTGTGTTATTGATGAAGCTCATCGGTTGAAGAATCGGAATTGTAAACTGCTAGAAGGATTACGTCAACTAAACCTCGAACATCGGGTTCTGTTGTCAGGAACCCCACTGCAAAATAATGTAAACGAATTATTTTCGTTACTCAATTTTCTAGAACCACAGCAGTTCTCCTGCTCGGATTCATTCCTCAAAGATTTTGGCAGCTTAAAAACTGAAGACGAAGTGCAGAAATTGCAAGCCTTGTTGAAGCCAATGATGCTGCGACGTCTCAAAGATGATGTAGAAAAGTCGCTGGCACCAAAGGAGGAAACGATTGTTGAAGTCGAACTGACTAATATTCAGAAGAAGTACTATCGAGGCATATTAGAACAGAATTTCTCGTTCCTGAAAAAGGGTACGACTTCTGCCAACATTCCGAATTTGATGAACACTATGATGGAGTTGCGTAAATGCTGCATCCATCCGTATCTACTGAATGGTGCGGAAGATCAAATTCAATATGATTATAAGATATCGCATGGCGATGACCACGATGCGTACTATAAGAACTTGGTGAATTCAGCCGGTAAAATGGTTTTGATTGACAAGCTTCTTCCCAAGTTGAAGGCAAATGGACATCGAGTCCTCATCTTCAGTCAAATGGTTCGATGTCTGGATCTTCTTGAGGATTATCTCATGTACAAGAAGTATCCGTTCGAACGCATTGACGGCAGAATACGGGGTAATCTTCGGCAGGCGGCAATTGATCGATTCTCTAGGCCTGATTCGGATCGATTTGTCTTTCTACTTTGTACCAAAGCTGGTGGTTTGGGAATCAACCTTACTGCAGCGGACACGGTTATAATATACGATAGTGATTGGAACCCACAAAACGATTTGCAAGCACAGGCCCGTTGTCATCGAATCGGGCAACAGAAAATGGTAAAAATTTACAGATTACTGTGTCGCAATACGTACGAAAGGGAAATGTTCGACAAGGCCTCCCTTAAGTTGGGTTTGGACAAAGCCATTCTGCAAAGTATGAACACGCAAGGGAAGGATGGAAGCAGTAACAGACAGTTGTCTAAGAAAGAAATCGAGGATCTTCTGCGGAAGGGAGCCTATGGCGCTGTTATGGATGATGATAATGCTGGCGACAAGTTTTGTGAAGAAGACATCGACTCGATTCTGAAGCGCCGCACACAAGTTATCACTATGGAGAATGAGAAGGGATCAACTTTCTCGAAAGCATCATTCGCAGCTTCAGGCAATCGTTCGGATATTAAAATTGACGACCCAGACTTTTGGAATAAATGGGCGAAAAGAGCTGATATTGATCCTGATGCGGGGGAGCGAGACGAAACGGAAGACCTTGTTATAAGTGAACCTCGTAGAAGGACACAGATTAAGCGGTACGGACACGATGACGGTGTTATGGATATGTCTGAAGAATCTTCGGCTGAAAATAGCGACGAAGACAGTATAGGTATTTAAATCTGTTTCAAGTCTTAACTTGATTTACATGTTAAATTTGTCCAGGTCTCCGAAGTAGACGTCGAAAGGAGAAATTGGCAGCAAAACGACGTGGAGGGGCAGCAAATGATGACTACATACCTCGAGACAGGGATACATTGGCTGCACTTGGACTAGATGAAATACAGTATGGATCGTGGGCGAAATCAGAATGCTTTAAAGTGGAAAAAGGTCTTCTATCATTTGGGTACGTTCAACAAAGATTTGCTTGCATACTTTAGGGTTTTTGGGCATATTGAAACTTTTACGAATTTGTATGGAGGCCAACGAAAATATAAAAATCGATCCACAGTTTATTTAGTGTTAGTTGGTTCCGAGCTTGAAACATTGCAATGTCATAACTGAATCTGGACTTCTTTAGATGGCTTGTTCTTGCTGGGGTGCTATTTTGTTGAGTTTTCGTTTCAAATTCTGCAATTTGATCTTGCATATATAAATTTGACGAATCAACCACTTTTTCTCCTTTTCCAGCAAAATCAAGTCACATTTCTTGTCAACGTAGTCGATGGTGGAAGGGACCACGTAGTTGCGGATTTCTTCCTGCAAATCCATTACCTTCCGATGGCATGAATCCACTTCCATCTCGGCCAGCGGCAAGAGTGCCTCGTGTTTAGATATTCTTTCAATTAACATTTTTTCTACTAGGATTAGATTTTTTCCGAGCGCACTTGTTTTTTCCTGCAAAATTTTATGTTTTTTTAAGCGCATTGTTGCATTGTGCGAGCTTCTCTTCAGAAAATCCAATTTGGAAGTACTTTCTTCCATTTGGTGGAGATTTTTGGATTTTTCAATTTGAAGCAGTTCAAAATCAATTGGCATAAGCGTTCGATTCAATTCTGTGCGTTTATCAAGTATTCGCTGATTACGTTGTAGTTGACGTATTTGAGATGAATTGCGAAGTCGCATTTGTCCAACCAAGAGAGTACCATGTCGGAGGCAGTCCTCTAAAAGTTTAATAAACTTTTCAGCGGATGGTCGACGTTTAGGCCACTTCGAGCTATTATCACTTACGAAACGTTTGAAAACATTTGTTATTCGATTAAGCTCAGCTTTGCGCAAACCAGTTTCGATTAGTTGAGCTCGTAATTGTCTTAATTGGGCCTTTGTTTCACTTTCGATACAGCTCATCCTCTCGTTCAGAGTTTGGTGAAAACTTTCCGCCATTTCAATTTTAGTTATAAAGTTTATTTTTGGCTCTAGGGGTTTCGTAGATTCCACAGAATATTGCAGCGTATCATCCGCATTTTTGTGAGTATAATGATGTGAGCGATTTCTTGCTATTTTTGTTCCGCTGCTCCTTCTCGTTATATTGGAAGCTTCCGCCTCACTTCGAGGAGATTCCTTATTTGATTTCAGGGCAAGATAATTTCGTGATGTATGCTGCTGGCCTGCTTGTGACATATTGCTGTTGGTAGCCAACAAATGAAACATATCATGTCGTGCAAGGAAATCTTCAAATAAAGCATTTTCCCACTTCAAGAAAAAAGATTCCTTTCGAAGAGTTTCCAATGTTTCGAAAAGTTGACTTATATTGAAGTTTTGTATAGACTTCGTAATATTGAAAGGATGTTCTAATAATCGCGCTTTCGAACTTTTCATTGTAGAATTATTTCAATTTATTTGCCCAATATTTGTAAGTATTCCTTGCATGAAATTCGAAAATCTTTAAAAACTGGATCGCATCGTCAAAATTCGACATCAGGGCATGCTTTATAAAATTTAATACAGTGGTAATTTCTTCAAGGACGGTATAAAGCTGGTGATAAACTTTAATATTGGGATTTACGGTGTAGTAACTGACAATTGAGAATGATCAATGCTGCTTTGCTGTCATTGCAAAGTCAGGAGTGTCAATAAGTTGACTTGTTACTTGAAATCTATAGTTTTATATCAAGCAACCAATGAATGGAATGGCGGATTCCGGGCTCCCTCCATCCCAAACCAGAAATGATTATTGTTGTTAAAAGTTATAGAGGTTGTCTAGCTTGTTTACGCTAGGTAACTTATGAAGAATGTCAAATCCCTGTTTACAATCTGTTACTTTATAGTAACGCTGTTGACATTAATAGTGGTTTTGCATTTGCAAGTTGTATATATACTCTCCACTGGGCCTTGTATTGCGTGCTTTCCATTTCACCTTTCAAAATCGGACCAAAACAAAAGCTTACAATCCGACACGGGAGGTTGAACTTCAACAGATCAGCGGCACGAAAGATGTCAAATGTGAAACTGATTGGACACATGATACAAGTAGTTTCCCCGCCCGGTGTTCGGCAATTTGGCACTGGTTTGAAAGATCTAGTTTGGTCTAATTTACGCTTTACAGTTTTATTGAGCTGGCCTTAACTGTCCTTAACAATAATTCAATATTCACCTAATATTCCATAATTTGAGAATTCCTTCAAACTGATGATTGTGGTGTCACTAGGGTAACTTACAGAATCTTCATATTATCTATACAACCCCTGAGATTAGTGATAAGAGCAACATACAGGCCACAAATATGAAATTTGGAAATTTTAATTAAGCTTATTAATACCGCTGTGGATAGTAACCCAATTCTTCTTCAGCGTACTGTGTATTTATCTATTAAATTACAATTGGAGGGATCATTAATTTGTTACAATATTTTATATATTGGGTATTTGTAAATAATGGCATACATAAGATGAGTCTCCGTAAAGAAATAGGGAATAAAATTTAGATAATTTAATGATATTTCTTTTCCTTTGCAATACCACGAGGGAATTCACAGATCGTTCGTTTCTTATTCATAATAAATAATTGACGAAATCATTCGCATTCGAATATTTTTAATCTAAACATAAAAATTGGAATGAAATAACACAGCTGGCATAAATGAACTAAATGCTCACTCATTCCCAGTTTTGTTTGTAAATTCGACTCCTGTTAGAGATTTTCGCCACTTCGCTCTAGCGTTAGACAGTTTAATATTCAATATATAAATTTGTCTCTTAAAGAACTTCATCTCTTTTTCAAGACACAATAGTTCATGCTTTTTATTAACATAATCTAGAGTGCTAGGAGCGACGTAATCGTCAATATCTGTCTGTAATTTCTCAATGCTTTCTTCGCAGCTGATGAGATCGTTTTGAACCAACGTGCCTTCCTTTTCCAGCCGGGCAATATGCTCCTCAATAGCCAATGCTTCAGAAACAAGTTTTCTGTAGTGACTTTCTGTTAGTTTGAGCTTCTTTTGGTTCTGGTTGAGTACAAGCGCTGCACGTCCTGTTACTTTTTTTAGTGCCATCAAATGGTTGTTTTTCTCGTCGATTTCTTTTTTAAAATCAGATCGCTCGATTTGAAGCTGTTCAAAGTCAATAGGGCGCAATATGACACTTAAATCTGCTTTTTTGCTGAGTATAATTTTTTGACTGTGGTATTGTTGTTTGAGCGCCGTTAAGCGAAGCCGAATTTTTCCCACTAAGGCCATTCCATTCTTCAACCAGTCGTTGATATAGCGAATGAATTTCTCAGCTGGAATGCGGGAATTTATTTGGTCGAGCAGGTGAGCGGCAGTGAATTTTTGGAAAGCGTCTTTAGACTGAATTGCTTCTGCATTGCTCATTGCCCACTCTTGTATACTAGCCGTTAAGTCCTTCATTTCGGATAAAGTTTTTGCTTCGATTGCAACCAATTTCTCATTGATTTCATCACAAAGCTTCTCAGCGAGTTCTATTTTCATACTGTAGTTAATCCGAAACTCAACAGTGTTGCGTGGCGACTCGATTGTACGCACAGATGTTCCAGCCCGCCGTGAAAAGGAGGTAGTTGTTTTCATTGAAGAAGAGTCATCTCCCATCATGCCACTAAAACTACCCCTATCTGTACTCCGTGCCCGAAAATATGGTTCTTCGTTGCGATCGCGTGATCCAGTATTCACCCCAGCAAAATGAATTCTAGCAGTCTTGTGGCTAAATTGCAAAGCATTCGTTACCCCGATTAACAACTTTGGGTCATTTTTATTGAGAAAGTCTTCGAGGAGGAAATTTTCTAGTTGAAAGTTAGTGACCTCTTTTTTTGCTTCTTCGAGAATCTTAAACAATTGAGCATTGTTGAGCTCTTCAAGAGCATTGTCTGTATATCGGCTGTCGGTGGGTTGAAAATCGCTGGCTCCCATTGGCAATGTAGATCGGTTGAGTATGTAAACGCTAGACATATTGACCGATAGCACTAATATCTCAGAGTTAAATTAAATAGAGGAAGAAAATATAGAAATTCCAACAAGATCTTTGCCGCGAATTTGACGGAAAGTAGTTGAATGTGGATGATAATATGAAAAGTATTGGCAGCCTTAGGCTCCTATATTTTTCCGTTTTACTAATTTCAATAGAGTAAAACTTCATTTAATTTTCTTTTTCAAATCGTTATTTTTTCTAGCTGGGGTCGATGGACGGAAATTCAGGAACTTGGTCAATTTAAGCGGGGATGGCGTGAAACAGACATCGAAGATTGTGCTCGGATAATTGTAAGTAATTTTGGCAGACAGAGTCCAGGACGAAAGCGCCGGCACTTCCGCTAACAGAATGATGATCTACCATGCTAATATTGAGAAAACTATAGGTTTTCGCTGAATTAAACTTTTCTCAAAATGCACTGATATCTAGTTTAAACTATTGGCGATAATTGCCTTGAACATAGAGGTTAACACGTTGTTGAATATTTTGCAGTTATTGTATTGTCTACACGTTTATAAGGGCGATGAGAAAATAAAGAACTTCATTTGGGATCTTATAACACCGACCGAAGATGGCGAGGTACAAAAGATCAGCCGAGATCACAGTGGCCTACATAATCTTGTGCCACGAGGTAGGAATGCTAAAGGTAAAACTAGTTTATCTTTTACCTGGCAACTGTCAATATTTATTACGAGTACAAACGTTAAACCTTTTATCTAGGTCGGAATGGGGGTAAAGGTGGTCAAAAAGATCCTAATAAGCAACAGCAGGATCGCGACAAAGTGCCCGGGGGTCAGAATATTTTAGACCCGAATCATTGGAGTAAGGACGAAAAGTATGATGCCGAAACATTCTTAGAAGGCGCTTATAAGAAGCATTTAGGGCGCCATGCCAACAAGTGAGTCGTGTTGGATCAAACCTGTATTTTTGAGAAAACTTTTTAATGCTAACGTGCTTTTATTTGTATATAGGGTTCTACTTCGAGTAAGGATGCTGTACTACATACAACACGAAGTCATTGGAGATTTAGTTAGTCAAATCAATGAAGGTGTCCATGCAAGGTAAATTACCATTTTTTTCTGATTCCTTCTTCCGCGTTGAATCATTTTATTTTTCATAGGAGTTTCAATTTGAATTTGGAATGCGTATAATCGAAACATAAAATATTTCCAAGAGTTCCTATTGCTTCCTTTGAAAATTACTAAAGCATTCCAAATTTCAAATTCAATAAAATTTTGATCCATTACTTTTTGTTTTCGTCAATGCCTTTTTAAGGAGAGGCGACGTGTTTACTGTATCCAAACGTCGAAAACTGAGAAAATACTTTATTTTTATTTACGATTGAAATCAGTGCGCTTTGCTTTCTGAAAGTGAAAACTTAATATTTTAAATCACATTTACATTTAATTCATTTTCATATGGGTATGCTGTTTAATACAATTTTCCACTCGTTTCCTTACCGATTTCGAAGTATTTACATATATGTATGTGTTTTTTTTTTAAAAATATTTTCTCTCGAATTTTTGCAATTGGTATTTCACGAATAAGTCGAATTTCTAATGGAAGAATTGCTGTTGTATATGACGTCTGGTCCAAATGTATTGCATCAAGATTTGAAAGTTTGTTAGTAAAGCCTCTCACGTACAATCAATGTGAATAGAAGCTTTAAATGATCTTAGCATATACGACCCTCCTCTGTAAAAGCCTAAGTAAATGCTTCACGTCGTCTGAAGCATTTCCAACCAACAGCACTTCTCTCATAGTAGGAATTGATTTTTAAAATTTTCGGTGTATTTCACAAACAATTCAAATGTTAATACTTTTTTTTTGAGACGTTAGTCGACAAGAAGGAAAAATGAAGAATGATAACTATGACTTGAAATCAGAACGATTATTCCAAATCAATTTTTCTACTGATAATTTTGTATGCATATGTGTAGTGTTCATGTACGGCCTATTCGCAACAGGCATTTAACATCCATTCAATTATATTCATGTCTTTTGGGATATGTTGTGTTCTTTAATTTTTTCGTAATTCAATGACAATTTCAGAACGAAAATGTTTTCATTACTCTGCTTGCTTTGCCCCCAAGTCCCCCTTCTACTTTGGAAATACGATTCTCTGTCTAGTTATTTCATAAATCTCATTATCAGCCAATAATTTCCGCTTAGCTTTGAGAAAATTTCAGTCTCTATGTTTCCACCATCATGCATTTCATCAAATTAATTTAATTTTAATTATAATGGATTGTAATGTATGTTCTTCAGCTATTTCATCAATCATTTATGTAAGATGTGTATGTTGGAGAGAGTTTTAAATTGTAAAACATGCTGTAATATATTTGTACCATATTAGATGATCAACGTAAGAAAAGATTGGCTTGATTGGATTTGTTAATTCGAAGTGGGTCTTCCGTTAAGTAGCCAACATCTAAACAGTGGAAGGTTGTGCTTGTTAGCGCAGACTTCAATGTTCGCGTTTCTCCTATTCAGTACAACTCGTTTTAAGAGCACCGTTCAATTGAACCAAGCGAAATTAACATATAGACCCCCTCTGTAAGGATTTGCAATTGAAAACGGAGAACCATTGATTCGAGACAGTTTTAACTAGATAAAGATAAAAGTTGTGAGATTTTTTGAGCGACGATTATCCAATATGCAGGAATGTATTTAAATCAGTGACAGAGGTAGAGTTGGGCCTGTTGTACATCAACTTTCAAAGATCTATTCACCTACGAAAAATGATTAGGCATGAGATAAAAGTGATCTTCTTGAGTCGTTTTCTCAGGCAGCACACGTAAATTTTTCCCCAGAAAGAACCAACTCTTCTGAGAATGCAAAGTAAAGAGTAAGAGTGATTTGTCATCTCAAACAAAAGATTAATATCCCTTAACAGAAAAACACCATAATAAATGTATTGGTACGGTCGTGGCCTATTGACTAAGAAAAAATCGTTCGAACCCTAGAAGTAAATTTATATAATGGCGAATCGGGCGTTCCAAGCTACTACACATTAAATGGTTTCGGACTATCTTATTTATTTTGATGATGAAATTTGGCTTTGTGAAATATACAAAATTATTTTATAATTAGAAAAAGAGTAAGCATTTATTGAACTAGAAATTTACCGAATCGTAAAATACAATTTACTTTAAAATGTTTTGTTAGTAATATGGAATTATTCTGCTGTTGCGTAGTTGGTGTGCTCACCACTCTATGTTTTAAATGGTACGTTCCAAATAATAGTTGTTTCATTAACATCTGCGACTTGACCAACTAGGCCGGAGAGTTCAATTTTGATGCGTCTATAATGCTAACATAGAAAATGCAATTTATATTTCATATAGGCTCAAGTTTACTGTGTTTCTTCAACAATTAAAATAAAGTGTTTTACTTTATTTCCCTTGATAATCAATGACGCAAATTAAACTTGAAAATTTCACCGAAATATTTCTTAATGTAAGAAATAGATTTCTGTTTTATCCAGTGCAGAAATATGGGAAAATTTCATATAACTGATTTTTTCCATACTGTAAAAACATAAGTTTGTACAACCTCTAAAAGAACTTAGATAAGATCTTACCTCATTTGGAACAATGTGAACTACGCAAGCTTCATATTATTAGCGAAATGCACCTGTCTAGTATCTTGCTCGACTGGAAAACCTATTCAGATCGAATGCTATCGATCGATGTAGGCAAATTGTGTAGTGATGCCGCTTTGGGATTGTGATGGGCACGATCAAAACAACGAACATTGTAGTTGTAAAAGAATTGGTCAACGGGTAAGAGTGTGCAAGGATCTTGAAGCTTTGTGTTAGAGAAATCGTTCATAATTGAAGGTGGAAAATATGTTGAAGCTAGATACATACGAACAGTTACACAGCAAGAATAAAGCGCTTCGCTTATATCTATTAATCCCAGAAATATTTTTTCCCTTATATATAACATCAAGCTATTTTCGTTACGCTATTTTTTATTGAATACTACACAAATATATAAGTTGAATATATTCGTTTGTTTCTTATTAGTTGATATTCTTGTTAAATCAAAACTAAGAATCATAGTAGTACACTCTTAGTTGAATATTATGCCCCTTCTAAAATATATACATCCTGCATGTGAACACGAGAGTTTTTGTTGTAAATACTTAAGTACACGACGTTTTTTTATTATTTTAACGATTCGGTAAAGTTAAATTTCAAGTATTGAAGAAGGCATACTTTTTGGAAAGCAAAAATTCAAAAAGAAATTATGTATTTTTTCCTCTTAATCAAAATTGTCAAAATTCAAAATTGGGTTTATTATTCGTTATATTATTATTACGTAGTGAGCTCCCCATTCGCCCGCCGACAACACCCGATCAGATGCCAAGTTCGTGGTGGAATCCGAACTGTTGCGACAAGAGTCTATTGGTTGGAACATACAAGCACGGATGCGAAATGTATCGACAAATTCGAGCCGATCCCACATTGTGTTTCAGTAGTCACATTGGTCCCGGTGATGATGCTCCTGTCTCTAACGTAATGTAAGTGAACAAGAAAAAGCACAACACACTTATCCACTTAGAAAGTCAGAAAGTTTGTATAGAAAAAATAAATGAAGTACACGTTGTGAGTATGTATGTTGTCACATCTTAGTCAGTTGGTTGAATTTGATACAATTTCTTATATTTTCTGGTTACATTTAGTCACATATGAGCTACTTAATATTTCATTACGCTTCTTTCCTGATAATACCTTGTTGCATGTCATCATAATATTTCATATATATCCCTCTAGTTTCGTAGATTATCAACTATATCTTTGTATTTGAGTAATGAGCTTTCTCCTCTGACAATCTATGTATTAACATTGAGTTTTTTTTTGTTTGGTTTGAACAGAAATGAAGATGACGCGAATTCGAAGCATGAAGACGCAGAAGATGTCGATGAAGACGGTATGGCCACAAAGGATTCAGATTCTAAAGCTGAAATGGACAGGCCATGTTCATCAGGTATGTTATCAAATAATGATAATGGTAATCTTGCAAATTGTATGAATTATAGCGAAACGTTCGCGCGTTAACATTTTCCCACTATACTTGAACAACTGTCCTGAGTGCCTGGAATATGTGTTTCTCAAAAATGAACTCTCCAGCGCGATAACCCCTTGCAATGAATTGGGGAAAACATGAACCTAAAGTTTTTTTATATGATATCCCCACAAAACCGAGCTTAGCTGAATTGAATTTACAGCAAGAACTTGGAATTCTTAGATAATCTTCCGGATTTTCCAGTGTTGTATAAACCGATACGCTCATTAATTTGAGTAACAAAAAGAGTGGGTCAAAAATGGGATCACGGCATTCAATTAAATTGACGCATGACTTTGACTGTAAGATAGTATCTTTGCTTTTTTTATCAATCGACTTATCTCAGTAGTAATATTAATCGTTGGCACAATACTCCAATTGGACTTGGTCTTGAAACATTCAAATCGTAACGGTACACTGCAGGACTACGGCACACTGTAGGAGGAAATGTGGTCAACATTGCACTCGCCCGTCATTATTAACCTGGTTTGACCCAGATTCTTATTCACAGCTTACATGACTGGTGTCCGACATCCTGTGACGATACAAATCCCTCTGCCATTAATGAGAATTGATTCGAGAGCTTCCGCTGGGCAGTCTATCGCTCTAACCACTGAGCTATGCGGATACCAATTCAGGAAAATCGAGCATAAAGTTTCAATAAGAAAGCAGTTTCTCTACGCGACCACCAACCACTAATTGTAGTTGCATTTACTATATGTATAGTTTTTTCTTTTGAAACATTATCGTCAACTATCCAGGTGAACTCCCGTCCTCAGTTGAAAACACTAATTTTCAAGGAGGTCGTCTACTTTACACCCGAAAATTCAATCAATCATCTGGGTTGTACTGTAATTTGCTTATGCCTTCCATTAGTATTGCATTGGCTGTTTTTTGATACCGTTTATTAATGGTTTGTGTAAAACAAAACCTTGTTGTCTGAGATGTGTCTATCGGCTGAGGCTACTGTCATAGAATTTGGTGGGAACATGTGGTCTGTGAATCCCTTTATATATAGCAACTGGCGCAATTTTCTGTTAAGCTTAATGCCATAAATGTGAAGTGTACATTTTTTCTCACAGAATATAGTCATGTGGGGTACTTTTCGAAATTGATCTTTATTTCTTATATTGGGTGAAACATAGAGGAGTGAGAGCTCAAGATGTATGGTCGGGAGAGTGTAACAGGTAAAAAAAATCACAATGGCAAACCAATGCAAATCTAGGCCTCAAAATATATCACATTCCGATACTTGCTCAAATAAACTTGATAATAGATTACCGTATTTTAGAAATTTACCCGAAAACCCCCCTAAGTTCAGCTTAAAAGTGAAAATCACAATTATAAGTAACAGTGCGGTACACAAAGTTACAAAGTTTGAAGTTAATCCAACTATTATTGACAAAGTTATAGAAGGTCAAAAACTACGTCATATAAAGTGAACTCATATGAGCAGCGGAGTTGGATATATCAAGGAATATTCTGAATTTTCAGCTATATGCGAATGGAAAAACAAGCACAGGAAATTTCTCATATAATATGATCACAAAACCTTTCTACCTGAAGCGCTCAGCTTTCAAAATTCCTATTTGTTTTATTTTTTTAAAACGAGCTAATAATTAAAAAAAAAGAATTCCAAACACTTGGAAAAATATTTGCTATGCGGTGGTATAGCGGCAAGTTTTAAGAAATCGCAGTTAAGGATAAATGACGGTGTAAAACGTGATTGAAGGAACTTACGATTTAACCAGAGCCGTAAAGCTTTCCTTCTTGATCACGGAGTTCTTGGTTTGCCAACAATCGAAGGTTAAATCTCTCTACGAAAAGGCCCGAGGCAACTATGTTTCAGGTTCCATGCATGTATGTATATGGCTTATTTCTGAAAATATCAAAATTTGAAATATGCAAAACAAAAAATTATTTCTCGGAACCCAGGAAGTGGATGACTTACCTAAACCGAGTAAGTGGTCAACTACTACATGAGCGGTTGGACTGCCCACGCCTATGTACAGTAGCTCCGTAAATACTCAATATTTTAACTTTTCTTTTTACAATGTGTTCTCAATGTATTATAATTTTTAATATGTAAAAAAACATTTTTTTAAGAATTCTAAGGAGCTTTCTCTTTTAAAAATTCAGTTTAAAGTATTTTATTCTTATCCAGTTTTCTTTGTATTTAAGTTAACTCGTTTTATGCCTGTATACGCTTCCCGACGTGAATCGTTTATCCAGGATTATTCCTATATAATTGATGACCTGGTCCTTACGGATAGACATGTTTGCTTGTTGAGGGTAAAGGTATCATGCATAAATTTAGCCTCATCGTTAATTGTCCATTGCTTCATCTAGCTCTCGACCCTTTGTATATGTTCCTGTTTTCTAGAAGCGGTTCATGAATTGATATGCGTGCCAGGATGGCATCAAAGGAAAAGTCAAAGGCAGAGTGAGTGAGGTTCGGTGAATTTCTGCTTCCGTTTTATATTTTTCAGGTACATAATTACGTGAGAATTATGTCTAACCTGAAAGCTCTGTTAATCTAATAAGCAGAGAATAGACTTGTGGAGTAATTTTTCCTTTTCCTTATATTTGAGGCTACCATGTCGAATTTAATCGAAGGCTTACGCGACATCTAAGAAAATGTGTCCCACTCCTACTGTATTCATTCGAACAACCGCTTCCTATTTTGGATCTGAGGCCCATAAACACAATCTCCTTTAACGTGGAACACACATTTTCTATGGCAATCAAGTCAGGAGAGTTACCAGGAAAAACTGTCCGAAATTGGCCAAGTGCTCGTAAATTGCGTCGTCAATTGCCGAAGCTGCATACGGTTGAACTCCATCCTGCAGCAAAATCATCTCCTCTCTGTCCATAGACAATAGATATTATTGATGCCTTGTGTAAATATTGGGAGCATATTTTCCCCTATAATATTTTCTATTAACGGGCGTTTCGTCCTCGACAAATTGTATCGTTTTTTTTCCGACTGCTCACTCTGCTAGCTATCATGATTGATGAAATATTTGCGGGATACAATTGCATCCACAACTCGTGCATAAACAGAATGTTTGAACGCCGCGCTCGACCATTGGCGTTATTATCAACGACGCCAAGGTTTTGGGGCTTCTGCTAGAAGTTGAGCTATTCCTCGTACCTTTCGCCTCCATTTGGTTATTGTTAATTCAACTGTCGATGTCTTATTCAAGAAATGTCCGTTTTGAGTCTTTTATTCTCTTGAAGACAATACGTGAGGCTTATAATGTTTTCTTGCAGATTACACATGTACACAAAACTTCTTTAAATTTTCGTATCTGCTCTGGGGATTCCTATGCATTGCTGTATCTTGGGCATTATCATTGAAAGTTTTATTATTTCTCAGCTTGGAAGTTAAGCAAAGGATGTAAGAAATATTACAAAAAGTCAGCAGATTTTCTAAGGGGTTTTTCCCCTGTACACCCATGTAAAAAAATAAATACAATCTTTTCTGCTCTACGTTGGTACCGACTGGGCTAGCCCAAATGCTTGGAAAACATGCTATTTAGGAAAAAGTTTCTGATGAACAATTCAATTTTACATAATGTATTAAGGGGGTCATCCTGTGTGTCGGATCCGGGGAATCGATTTTTTTTTGCATCAATTGTATCTAGATATAGTGTAGAATATATGGGCAAAGTGATTTTTTGATATTCGGAGTCATTCGTGATAAGTCAATGCCAGATTTATGTCGATCGCCGTAACAAAGTTCGTATTTATCGGTCTGAATGACTTCGCTACAAGGACAAGAATTGAAGCCAAGGCTGTACATGTGTTTCTTAAAGAAACCTAAGGTCTATGGATTAGGTATAGCAGATTAATAGTCAGTTAAGGTTTTATGGCTAAAAATCGCATTACACTTTTTAAATGCGTTTTTCTCGAAACTGCATGTTGAAAATCGGCTGCCACCATGGCCCAAAATCTATCCAACCAAATTCTTTGAAATTGTCACGACTTATTCAGAATACATTTCTACGGTCCGCAAACTAGGATAATTGCGATTCATTCAGTAGTTTTTTTATTCATTGAAGAAGTCGTGAAAAAACACCAAAATTCACAAAAAAAAAGTTTAACAAGGCACTAAAAAGTTAGCTTTTAATATTTTTTAATAATCCTAGTTTGCGGACTGTAGTTAAGTCTGTACGTTAAAATGCCGTGACAGTAGAAAAACCCGTTTTTTGGAGATGGGTGTATAAATTACTCTGTATTTCAATAATGAACCATGCGATCGGGCTGGAGAAATTAATTATGGTGAAAAATTCGTATTCGTATCCAGTTCTTCACAAAAAATTTCTAAAAAAAAAGCCAAAAAATGGCCTTCACAGGGGATGACTCTCTTAAGCCATCGAAATATGTAAAAACTGTTTTTTACTGGTTAAACCCCTCAGACAAAATAAAATGTGGTGCTGAAAATTATGATGGCCTGAAATCAAATAATTTCCTTTTGAAAATAAAACATTCTATTAGTGGTCTTTCATAGCTTATTCCCATAAAATTGTGAAGTCTGAACGTCGTTCAACTTAGTATCATATATATAATGTTTGTGATTTCTTGAACATTTTTTAGTTTCAGCTTTCACTAATCTTACTCACTTTGTTTCATTATTAAGGATTGGAGGAAGAAGAGAACGCCAGCAGTAGCTTCATGGTTGCCGGATTACCTGTGGACGATAACACTTGGCCATCAATGCAAGATCTAAACACACGCTTACGACGTGTTATCACCTCGTATCAACGCAACTACAAAAAAGAAGAATTGAAAATGCAACAAAAAGCCAAGGTATTAGAAGAAGCGTATTGTTCGCCCTTCAATGTATATCGTTTTACTCTAGTGTACACGTATGTTTCGTAGATTTGAGAAACAGTTGAGTTTCTTTTATTTTTTTTTATTTCGAAAAAAGTAGAAAATTTATTAGTTTCATTACCTTTTCGAAAACTCGTAAGGGATTTGAGATATCTTTCTATTTTTGACGAATGGCACCAATAACAAATTTAACAAAAGTGATGAATAGACTACAATAACAGGAGAATAGCGATCTACTTTGGCACGTAACTTGATGTTTGCTCTATTTAGTTCAATTCGTATTAAGTTATGTTTAACCTCAAAATTCTTTTCCTTTCACTAATAATTTTGCTTCTATCGAAAGAAAGAACCGAAATCTACCTACATGTTTTTGATGTCGAATTATTCTCTGCTATATGTATTCGTACCCTCCTATTATTATAATATAGTTACAAGCGTTGGTATCGACACCATCACAACCAACACAAACCACGACAATGGGTGGTGTACAAATAATACCGGGTGCTGGTGCTGTTTCTGCTGCATCATCACAAGCCAATACATCCACGGGCGTTTCGATGCAAGGTACTTCCGCAGGTGGAGTTGGTGGAAATATGGCAGCGGTCGTTAGTGGTGTAATGACGCCGACATCAACAAATATTTCTACATTAGCCAATCAAAACCAAAGTAGTAGCCAACCGCAAGCACAATCATCCGCCCAGGGAGCCCAAATGCCATCAGCAGCTGATATTGGATTGATGCTCAGCCTCTTGAATCCGACCGATCCAAGTCAATTAGCCAATTTGGATTTGAATAAATTGGCCATGTATTTGGTTAGTATATTATCTATAAAATATATGAATTAAAACGACAATAAACACAACTTTTCGATGCAAAAAAATCATTCCAAGTCATCTTTCATGTTTGGACACTTTCGGCATATCGAAATTTGTTTTTTCCAAAATTTTATCATTTGTTCCGAGCTGAACTCATTCCTTATAAACAATCTTCATATTTTAACCCTGGAACAAAGAGCATAATTTCTACCAAATATTTCGAAAAATTTGCAAACGTTCCCTGCTACTTGCACGGAATGCTGAAAAATTTCTTCAGGAAAATAGTCCAACTATTGACCCAAGAAAGCCTGGGTGATTTATTGGGGGAGCTTTTTGGTGCAACTGTAAATCAATACCATGTTCCAGGGTTGAAACTACCATATTGTAAACTAAACCGAACCGTCATTATCTGTCACTAAAACAGGTGCTTTGATGTTTCCAGTGTATTTTGTATCAGTTTTCCACTAACTCTATAACCATGAAAAAAATTTTAGGATTTAAGCAAATTCATCTATTATTGAAGTGCGGAGTCCCTTGGGAATGATTAGAGAGAGGTCTTGGATTGTTTGCTATGATTCGGGTCAGATTGGGTATTCTTTAGGCAGGTGTCTATTGCCAAAAAATTAGTTATGTAAAAAGCATGGTATTCATTGTTTGGTTGACAGAAGGCTGCCAGCTTTTGCGACCATGGAAATAGTCATACCTTTGGGGAAGGAAAACTTATCAGATTTGAGGCGTGGTCTTATACGGACGATAATTAGGGTACATGTTGGTACAAGCATTTATTTAAATCGAGTGCACATAACACTTTGAACATGCGTACATGTCGTAATCTAACTTTCGAAAGGGACAGTAATTCAAATATTACTCTTCCAATTTCTATATTTTGACCATAGTTTTAGAGTTTACACTTCGAATTGATTAATATAGGGCTCCTATGAGCTTATCGGGGAGTCGTTTCACGGCATTGAGGCCACCTCGTGGACACTAACTGTATGCGGTATTAGAGTGAATGCAGAGAACTTTAAGAAACAAAATATCTTATTTTTAAAGAGGTTAATTGTTTTCCATCGACCGATGGAAGAGAGGAATTACTTCAAAAACGTAGAACGCTTTTCCTCCAATTAGAAGATTTCCTATGACATTCAATCGATTTCAGCGTCAACTGTCTCCTAGACACAAATCTGATTGAAATTTAAAAGTAAAATGAATGTAGAATGCACTTTGTGAATTAATGACACATTTTAGTATCTATAATTAGTTCGTCAAAAGCGTAGTTATACCCTTTCGTCTTCTGGTTGATATCATGTTAAGTATTTATTCTTTAATAATTTTTTGTTGCATGTCTGATATTGGTACGTAAACTTTGTGGTGTGGGACGAACAAATTAAACATATTCATTTTTCTGTGTAAAAATATGATGACGAACTGTACTAATAAATTTTGTACTCATTCCACTGTACAGAAAATGGAACGGCAAAGTAAAATCGAACAAGCTGCCAAGGAACGAGAGCGATCACGGCTAGAAACTCTGCCGAAGAAATGGAATCGGCGGGAAGAAAACGAATTCCTGCGCGTTCTCACTGGATACGGAATTGATTTACAACCATCAAATATTCCTGCGCCGGATTGGCTGAAGTTCAAAGCAATGTCGAAATTGGATAGGAAAAGCGATGAAACTCTGAGCGACTACTATAAAGTGTTCATTGCGATGTGCAAACGTCAAGCTGGAGTAAAATTGTCGGAGTGTGAAAAGGGATTCGAAGGAATCATCGATGATATAAGCGAGGATCATGCCAGATTAGTGCTTGATCGTTTAGAGCTTCTATCGAAATTGCGTGAAATTTCACGACATCCAGTGTTGGATGAACGTCTCAAATTATGCCAAAATAACTACGACACTCCAGATTGGTGGGAGCCAGGCCACCATGACAAAGAACTGATTGCGGCTGTTCTGAAACATGGTCTTTATAAATCTGAATATTATATTTTCAACGATCCTTCCTTTAGTTTTTCTGAATGTGAACGTCGTTTTTCTAGAGAACTGGAAACACAGTTCCAAAGGAACATTAAGATTGAAGCAATTCCGCCACCTAAAGCGGAAGAAGCACCTCCTTTAGATGGCGTGACTCTTATAAAAGAAGTTCCACTGATTAAAGATGAACCAAGTGATAACATAAAATCAGAAGTGAAAGAAGAAATGGAAGTGAAAACTGAAGTGGAACCTACTGAAAATGAATCTGCTGCTTCTGAAGCAAATTCAGAGGCAAAAGAGGAAGTAGACGAATCGGAAAAGGATACGGTCAAAGAAGAAGGCGAAGAGAAGGAGAAAGTCGATGAAGAATCCATGAATAAATCCATAGAAAATGCTGATGAAGATAGAGAAGTAAAATCGGAGGAAGAAAATGAAAAGAAGAAAGAAGAGAAAGTTACACCTCCAGAGGAAGATGAAGAAAGCAAGATTGTTGCTAAGAAAGAAGTAGAAGATGCTGAAAATAAGGACGTAACGTCCGCGGAATGTTTGAAAAAAGAATCAACAGAGCTATTGGATCTGGCTTCATCGGGAGATCCAGATGATGACGAAGTGATGAAGGAAAAGGAGAAAGCCGTTGAAGAAGAATGTAAAAAGCAAGCTGCAGAATTGAAAGCTCGATTCCCCGATCTGGAAGTAATACAACCACAACTGAAAGTGAAAACCGAACGGGATAGACCAAAAGTGGAAAACATGATGATGGTGCGTTGGTTCAGAGATTTCGCACTAGAAAAGCGCATATCACATATTGTAACATGCGTCGAGAAGAATCAATGGCCAGTTGGCAAAAACTATTCTGCTTATATTGGATGCCAAGGAGTAGACTTAGATATTCCTCTCTATGAAACAATAAAACATGTGAATTTATTGGATCGACGTTCTGCAACACCAGACGTGATAACTATTACAACTGATCAAGGAGTGCCGAAACATCTTCAAGCGCAATTGTCAACACCAAGTCCGTCCACCACACTTAGCCCATTACCTCCAGTAAGTGTAGGTGGGGTTCCTGGTGGAGCAAACGTTACTGTATCTCCTGCGGGCATGGTCGGCAACACTGGCGGTAGTGGTTTAGGAAAGAAACGAAAAAAGCACATTGCTATTGACGTAGAAACTGAGCGAGCAAAATTGCACGCTCTTTTGAACAGTACACAAGTGACAAGTAAGTTGAATTTTGAAACGACTTAGAGTTAGACGCTAAAATATGTCCTCAACAGTTACAGGTCAAAAATGGGACGATGATGGAGGAAATTGCGGTCCACCAAGTAGTGGGCCGGATTCGCGGAGAAGCAATCCGTTACCCTCACAGCAAAGGCAACCGCCTCCTGCGCATCAACATCAGCCACTTACTAGGCAAGCGCCTTCAACGTCCTTCAATAAATCAGGTCCAATGCAATCGCCGCAATCATCAATGGGCGCAATGGACTTATCAGCCGGACTACCTAAAGTCAATCTTAATGAAATGAAGAGTCCAATTGATCTTAGCGAGGTACAAGACTTTTCGATGGGTTCGAAGAAACAAGCGGCAAATTTGAGTATGAACTATGGAGGACCCACTAAGGGAAAACTAGACGACACATTGAGTAAATTGATGAAAAAGAACAATTGTGTAAGTATAATGATTTGAAAGTACTTGACTTATGCTCTTATTAACAAAACACGATTTCCAGCAAATCGAGGAACCGCCCGTAATTGGAAAGGAAAAGAAGAGGAAGAAGCTTGACGAAATCGTATTGGGCTTGTCAGCTGCTAAGGAGCAAAAAACGTTCCCGGATCCATCTCTTCCGTCTTCTAAGAAACCACAAATAACACCAAGTGTGTCCGTGACGCCAGCAGTTCCACAGTCTGCACCAACCAGTCAACCAAATCAGAAACCATTCACAATAACCGTTACAAGTGTGCCAGGTAATTAATGGGTGCTTATTAAGCGAGAAACGAATTACAAATGGCTTGCTTTACAGGCACTTCAAAGGGAAATCCTGCATCTTCACCTTCTTCCTCAAACTCGGGCTTGGCAGCTCTTCAAAATATGGCAATGGGAGGAGGTAGCTCGTCAAAGGATAGTTTGAATTCATTACTTGCTCAAACCATGTCTACCGACCCGCAAAGCTTCATAAAGCAACAGCAAAAGCTACTGCAGCAAATGCCAGCATCGCAACGAAAAGCATACGAGGGGATGTTGGCTGAAATGAAACAAGCTATGGAGTTCAGGTAATTATCCGTATAAAGATTGTTCTGTGAGTGTCGAATTTTGACTCTTGCAATTATTGCAGTGCTAAATACAGTTCACATGATGCCAAAGTAAATAAATGGTTGGCAGAACAAAATGCTGCATTAAATGACCAGTTGAACATGGACTACCGACGCTCTACTAGACAACATGGTAGCAATATGAATGTGCCAACTTCGACAGCATCTCAGTTGCAGCATCAGCAACAACAACATCAGCAGGCAATGCAGCAGCAAGCTCAACAACAACAGAAAATGGGTTTGAACAGTTTAACTGGGGAAGAATATGTTCCAGTGATAAACAAACAAACAGGCAAACGGATATCCGGGAATAAAGCACCGCAACTGAAAAGGCTAATGCAATGGTAGGTGATATTTTAAAGAAATTACGACGTAAATATAAATCTTCCATATTTTTCTACTTCAGGTTAAGTGAAAATCCCGCCTACGAAATTGATCCAAAATGGATTGAACTGATTCAAATGCAAACGAACCCTATGCCGGCGCCATCGCCGAAATCTTCGGGCTTAGAATCTAGCGGCATGGGGAGCAGTTCCTCAGGTAAAGGGCATGGAGGGCGTGGACAATCTTCATCAGCAAACAATTCGTCTTCGAGTGGTATGGGCTCAACTGGCCAACAACAGCAATCTAAAAAAGGTCGGCCAAGTGTCATGGACCAAGCGAACGCGATGCAATTTGCAAGTTTAGCGGGCCTGAACCCAAGTTTGTTATCAAGTCTTCCAGGACTTGGGTTTGATCCGAAAAATCCACTTCTAATGCCATTCGGTAGCATGCCTGGCCTAGGCGGAATGGGAGGTCTTGGAAATTTGAATATGAACTTCTTTGCTAATCTAGCAGGCCTAGGTGGTATTGGCAATTTAGCAGGGATGGATACTCAAAGCTTGGCTGCATTGATGGCGGCTGCAGGTGGGGCAAATTTAGGTAACTTGACTGGCACAGCTAGTGGCAAAGTTGGTAGCTCGCCGAATACGACTAATAAAAAGAATAAAGGCGGCAGTGAGTCACAACAGCAAAGCCAATCACAAGGAAATCAATCAAACAAGACTCCTACGTCGAGCGCATCAGGCTCATCTGCACAAAACAACTCGGGGTTCCCATTCTTATTCCCAAATCCAAGTTTGTTGTACCCACCGCTTGGTTTAAGTGGACTAAATCCGTATTCTTTGTCACCCTATGATCAGCTGGCACAACAATACAATTTACTAAATGGTGGCGCCAGTGGTAGTGGAAGTGGATCAAATACAAGTGGAGGAAGCACACGACAGTCGCAAGGTAAATCATCAAGTTCGAGAACAAGTGCACTCGGATCATCTGGGATGAGTAGTTCAACAACTTCAAGTGGCCGGGGACGCGGATCCGCGTCAAGTCGAAACAATGAGTCTTCGCAACTATCAAGCCTGCTTATGCCTAGTGACCCACATTTATTAGAGTCACTTAGTCGAATGACTGGAATGGATATTGCTCAGGCCTCACGTCTGATGGGAAGTTCGCAGCCAGGAAGTGATAAGCGTTCTTCATCAATGAGTTCAAAAGATTCGCAAGAAAAACAAGCCGAGAAAGATCGTCAAAAATGGATGGAGAATTTAGCACGAGGCGCTCTCCCACCTGATTTGGCAGCCATCCAAGCATTCACTCAGGGTAAGTTGCCAATGGGTTCTGGTGGGTCTGGCAAAGGGAGTTCGAAAAATCAATCACAGTTGCCGCTTGGAATGCCACCCGATATAAATCAAGCCTTATTGGCGGAAATGGCAGCCCAGGCAATGGCCGCTGCTACAACAGGCAGTGGGAGCGGTAGCAAGCGAAGTCGTGACCAGGACATGAAAGATGTTTTCGAGCAAAACATGAAACAAATGGATTTGTACACGAGAGCTTTAGGATTGGGAGCTGGTATATCTTTAACGCCTACCTCTTCCATTCCACTAAGTGAAGATCATAAGCCAAAACGACCGCGAACGGAGAGTCACATATCGAACAGCTCTAAAGATGATGTAATACCATTAAATCTGGGTAGTTCATCAGATAAAAGTAGCCGAGGTGATTTAGCATCGTTGGATAAAGTTACTTTAACTCCAGTGGCAGCTGCCAGTATAGCAGCATCCCTGCCCTCTCAGACGACAATAACAATTGCGCCGCCGACGAGCAGCGGGGCCAGTACTAGCAGTGGTTGCAGTGAGCCCCGTTCGAGTCTTACTGTTTCAAGTTGCGAAGGTAATTCAGCTCTGAAACAACAACTTCAACATGTGTCTGATACGGAAGTTGAAGATCTCGTCGTTCAACCGAAGTATTCGAAGCCTCCGACACCAATAGAAACATCGCCTCCACCATCGGCTATGTCTCAACGACCACCTTCACGACCAGCCTCAAGGGCGACCGTGTCACCTACTGCCAGTAGACCAGCTTCAGTTCCACCACCGCCACCAACTCCACCTGCAGCTGTATCAGCAACGAATGATAATCGATCACCTGCGATACCTGCCCATCCGTCGAGCGAAACAAAGGCTTCAATTAATGAAGATGAAATTTCAGGAGGAAATACTGGAGCGAGTTCTACATCAGGTTCGAGCACAAGTCGGGGAGGCGTAGAGGAGAGACGGTCGGGCCGCCTAAAGAGACCACGATCATCGGCTGTACATGAACAAGATGGATGCCAACCGCCTGAACGAAAGCGTGAGCTCCGTTCAACGATGAGAACGCGGCAGTCTGGAAATTCAGAAACATTGAATCTGTCGACATCTCATAATGACGACGGCAAAGACGATCGATAAAGTACATTGCGCTTGTAATGATCTAGAGCAAGCTTGGCAAGTAGAGAAAATAAGGTTTCCAAGAGATTGGGTTCCCAGAGAAATGCTGTAGATTAGGATTAATGTGTAGCGAAGGATAAAGTTTTAAGCCAACATCTTAACACTCGCGCTGTGGACTAACGTCAAAATTTTTACATTCGATAGTGTTTATCGTATGCTCACATCAAGATGAATGATAAGCTACGATAAACAATATTGTGATAAATTATCCGAGGAGATGTGCAGATGAAATTGGTTTGTTGTGTGGTTTACACGAGCACCAAACTCAATTCTATAGCTTCAAGTTTCAAGCTGGATCATTATTCCAGTGACACTTTCATCTGCGTTCTATTTGCTATTTACAGTCCATCGTTATCTTGTAAAATATACATGAATTTGTTTTCATTCTCCTATATTTGTACGAAGATGTTTGGAGCATAAAAGATTTTCAAGTATCTTCAAAGATGTTAGGGAGGGAAATATCGTTCAGCGAATTACGAGGAGTGTGTAGTAAGCATTGAAGGGTTGCTGCGGACATGTCACACTACATACATTCTCGACAAGTAAGAGGTTGCGTATTCCATCAAACTGCGAATTTCTCCCTACATTTGAGGTTTTCTGAAGAGCTGTTCTAAAATATATTCAAAATGTTCAAAACTGATATAAAGTAAATTAATTTTTATAAATACATATTTCTAATAACACCCTCTGCTTCTCTTAGATTAGATTATGTAATTCTTTTAGTTATGTACATAATTAAGGACGAATTTACGTAGTACATTAAGAATGAAAGCTAAATATTATAAAAATAACAAGAAAAATAAGATAAATTAAATCACTTAGATTCTGAAAGTAGAGTTTATAAAGAAAAGAAAAAATAACAAAAAAGAGCTAAAAGAATAGTGTACTAAACAAGAAGGAAAATATTTATTTATCTCATTTTAAGTAGATATCGATCGTAAGCAATTATATATTAATAAAGTAAAAGATATAAAGTACCCTATAAATGATAAATATTTACGCATCTCTAAGCATGTAGTTAAGATTTTACTAAAATACATTAAGGTATTACGTCTTAATGAGAAAACAACCGTACATTGAAGGGAGGCATAATAAATTGTACTGAAGAATTATTGATAAGGACACAACTCTAACGGTAAACAAAGAATAAAAACGAGACAAAGGTTGCATGATGATTGACAACAGTTTTCATTTGTTCAGAGTGTGGATTGCAATGGACAGACATTTCTTAATATTCTATTTTCCTCGAATGCGGTGCCGAAATGCCTTTTGGTGGAGGCGAGCATTGCGTTCAATTCTGTTTTTTTTGTTTTTAATTGTCAAGGGTTTTGCTTATTGACTGTGGACTGGTGTTTTGCGCGCTTTAATTATATTTATATTTGAGAGCACAATTACCTATTGTTGCTGGGGCCGTAGGAATATTAACATCAAAATGCTGCATCGGAGAGTTCTTACCGTCATTGGCCAGTAGCAAGCGGGTATTGTTTTCGGTAGAGAATATTTTTTTTTCTTTTGAGAAATCCAATTGAACATGTTCAGCACATTCACACACTTTTGCTGCTTTCGACAAGTTAAGTCGGTTTTGGCGGTCAAACAAAACCGACTTTTCTCTGCGGATACTCATCTTGAAAGCCGTCAAAGTGTGTGCAATGCGCCTCATATAACATGAGTTTTAGTAAATAAAATAAATTATTATGATGACAAATTCTTAGAAAATTTATAATCGAAATAAAGAAAAAAGGAAAAACTGTGAATGATTGATCTTACAGTAAAATTGAATGTACTACTAAGTCGATGATGTATAGTTTATTTAAAAAGGGAAACATTTGAAAACAACAATACAAATTAACAACTAGTTGTTTATGTAAAATACAAAGCGATTCTCGTACATACGGAATGATGAAAAGTAGACGAAAGCAAGCGGAAGGGATATGTTTGAATTCCATCATTATTGTGATTAAAATATATTAATAAAATGAAAAATGGTAATTTTGTGACTTTACATAAGATTATCTCTAACGCGAAGAATAATATGAGAAAAGAGAGAACGAGCGGGATGAGAGAACATACATAATGTTATGAATGGAGTGGTCATGGGCGATTGTTTCCTCTCTGCACCCGCTCCTGTGTACGTTCGTCTCCTTGTCGTCTTAGTTTGTCCAATATATTTTATAAAATATATTTCCTTCGTTTTTAATATATTCTTATTATACATAAAATATTCTTTTTTTATTTTTTAATTTTATCTCTGTAAACAGTAAATAAAGATAAAAAAGTAAATAAAAATCGAAGATAAAAATTGCAATAATTGTGTTTACTTCATGATTTTCCACGATACTAGTCTGCAGTCCTGCTCCGGTTGGTTGACCAGACCGTAATATGGAGTATAATAGATAATTACTTTCAATTGAATTTCGCCTAATCTCGGATCTTGGCTTAAACTAAGAGTGTTACCCATTTCCAAGTGGAAAGTAGATTGTGTGTGTGCTTGAGGCGGGGCAGAGGCACAGACTCATCAAACACTCGACTCCTCTGTCTAACGGAATATCCCAAATAGGTTCACGCATCGGAGGATTTCCGTTGGTAAATGTGATGCTACCCGCTGCGACTGGAACATCAATATTAAAGCTTTGCATTGCCCATAGCTTGTGAGAGCTTGCTTCATCTTTACCTCTACATGTTTACCTTTATGATTACCATTCCAATCAGGAAGTGATGATAATCGGAAGGTGGGGATATTCTCGCGATTGCACGATTATAACTATTAGGCTGGTAATAAAAGGGATGAGTCTAGTCAATCAATCAAGAATATTTATTCTAAAATATGATCTATAAATAGGAAGAGGAGTTTCCAGCGATCTTCAACATGGAAATAGAAAAATTGATAACCCGCAAACGAACATGAACTGCTAGTCGAAATATAGAAGGTATCAATTTGAATTTTCATAGTTACATATATACATATATAGGAATACAATAGAATTCATACTGGGATATTTCCGGATGTTCCGCGCTACGCTTTCTCGATATCAGTAGCGAGACCAGTGCTTTGATCCCTCCAAATACCCGTCTGCTCGCACTAGTTATCTCTTGTGTACTTTTAGTTTTGGGATGATGTACAGATAACACATAGAAATTGATTTTTTTTTGTTTTATGTTAAGTTCGACTCGTCCATGCATATGTAGAACATGATCAGATCATCAAGACGCTAATAATCGCTATTCAGGCGAAAACTAATATTTGAATACGAAAGAATTCGAATTCACACTTGAAAACATGAACACAATAAAATTCGTACTCGCATTTGAAAATATGAATACATTTATATAAACGCTTGGAAGTAGTAGGAATACAACCGTATTCATATTCACTTGTGTGAATAAGAAAATATCCACTTATTCGAATACGAATATATTCTTATTCATATGCATATCATATCATATTCATGTACCAATATATTCGAGGCGAAGTACAGTCATAGTGGGTGGCGGTGTTCGTTTTGTGTTTTCCTCGCTGCTGCGACCTTATAACTTGCACAGTGTTAAGTGTGATGACAGTGAAACTGAAGCGCGATCTGACTGTGTGGATGCCCTATACTCCAAAGAGTAAACAGGAAACACTAATGTACAGTAAAACCTCCCTAAGTCGAATTCTCATTTGCCAGGAAAAATTGTTCGAGTTATAGAGATTTCGATTTAAGGGGTTGTTCTGGTGTTACAAAATGTTTCCTTGAACTTCTTGTATCATATTTTGATAGATAATACACTCAAGAATAACTGTAAAATAGCGTACGTCGAAAGGTTTTCATTCAGTAGAAATTATAACAAACACTTTTTCTTAGAACATGCTTTTCTGATGCGCAGGGTAACACAAAGACAGCTATAATGAGCCCATTTAATCCATTTTTTTCAGTGTCTGTCTGTCTGTCACAAGCACTTTCCTCAGAAACGGCTATACCGATTGACACGAAATTTGGTGAGAAGGTGGGAACTGTGGACCCCCAGACATTCAGTGAGTGATATCCTTCTAGGTTGAATTTGGGGGGGGGGGGTCCCATACATGTAAAAGGGGGGTGTAAAATTTTTTTTACTAACAAAGTTACAGTACCTCAAAGTTGACTCTCCCCTGTAAATTTACTGCAACTAAATCAATATCACATTGAAGTGGGTAGTCAGACATGCTTAATGCAAATACATAACGGGCTACGTACAAATGGAATAGTTCTACACTTAAATATACTCACAGAAAAAGCAAACAAAACCTTTCATATCTGAAGCGCCCAGCTTCCGGTTTCCCTACTTATTTTATATACTTATGGCAAAATTAACTAATGCAGCCAAATACATTAAATTTAAGAAATTTGGGAATACTTAATCAATTTCGCTATGTATGTATGACCAAATGTTTGCATGTGCAGTAGATTTTCATCAGAACTTTTTTTTCTTTTTTATAACCATGAAATTTTCATTGAAGAGAAGCCTGTAAAATTTTAGGTCTGCAGCTTTTATAATTTCTTTTTATAACATTGTAAAAATGACACCCTGTTTTACGAGAATAACACCTTAAGAAATTAAGAATCACAACATGTGGCTACTTCATATATATGTATGTATAATCTCTAAATTTTTAAGGTGTCTGTGTCCTTTCTTGAACAAATTTTCTTTTCGATGTAAAAAAATGACAAAATGATTTCTTCTCTATCATATGTTTTTATTGTAGCGTCATTATCATTCTTCATCACTTTTCGCGATCTGGCAAACGTTTTCCAGAATTCGAGGCTCAAAAGTATTAGCTATCTGGGCATTTTCATCAATATGGACATACTCCAGTAGTTGGGAACAATTGACTTTATATCTACACAGGTTCTACTAGATTGCCAAATTTTTCCTGCTTTATTCTCATTGTTCTTTTAGTTAGTTTAGTTTAGTTAACTGGGGGGAGCACTCAGGCCATTATTAGGCCCATTGTACTATCCCCGTAAGTTGCCTATTCAATGGCTTCCCGCCTACGGTGTTCGCAGGCTTTAGCGAATCTGAGAACATTCTCAAGAAGCAGAGAGTGTGCAGATTCTTCATTGAAGAAAACCTTGCCAAGGTGTCTTCGTGTGAGATCTGAGGATGCCGGGCAGCTGCATAAAAAGTGCAAGGCTGTCTCCTCCTCCTCCTCACATTGGCTACACACAGCCGAAACCACTACCCCAATCTTTTCCATATGGTTTAAAGGGCAGTGTCCCGTCAAAAGCCCTACTAGGGTTTTCATGTCCCTCGTCTTAAGGGACAACAAAAATGCCGCTCTAGTGGCCCTAGGCTCCTTCATAAGGATTTTCGCTTGCCGGCAAGAGTCCAAATTTCTCCACTCGGTTGCGTGAATCCTTGCAATTTCACCCTTCAGAGTAGACTTGACAGTAGATGGTTGGATTCCAAGAGCTGGTTCTGGCCCCACCATTGTGGATCCAGACCCTTGGCGAGCCATATCAGTCCCTTCATTACCGGCGATGTTAGAGTGCCCCGGCACCCACATCAGGAATGTTTCGTTCAGTCGGCCAAGTTTTAGCAGCACCTGATGACAACTCCACACCAACTGGCTTGATATGTTGTTGCCATTTATTGCTGATAATGCCGCCCGACTGTCGGAACAGATTCGAATGGTGCGACCCCTCCATTTTTGTCGCGGACATTCTTCTGCCGCCAATGAAATGGCATATATCTCCGCCGAATATGGTCGTCATTTTTCCGAGGGGTCGGACCAGTTCTATAATCGGATTCTCCAAGAACACACCTGCACCCGATCCATCCTTCGTGACTGACCCGTCGGTGAAGATTATTAGGTCTGTAATCTGAAAAGATTCATGACCACTTGTCGACCATTCTTCCCCTTTCGGTGATTACGACAGTGTATGTCTTTTCAAAGACGAATCTGGAAACCATATGATCGGTCGGCATCAGGGCTACCGGATGTTTTTCAAGGAATTTCCAGATAGACGCATGCCCGTTGGAATGGCCGCTTTTCCACGCCCCAATGGTATCGAGCCTATATGCGTCGTTGGCTGCTTTCCGTTTCACCTCCAAGTGAATGGGGGATAAATTTAGAATAGCTTCAAGTGCCACAGTCGGCATAATACTCATTCCTCCAGTAATACTTAGGTAGCCAAGTCTCTGAATCAGCGTTAGCAGCTTTCTGCTGTTAGCAAAGTTCAGTTTTGGCCACCAGACGATGCATGCATACATCAAAATGGGTTTTATTATGGATGTATACATCCAATATATCCGTTTAGGTGAAAGTCCCCAGGTCTTACCTATCGCATTCCTACATCACCAGAGCAATCTGCAGGATTTCTGATATTGTTCCTGATGATGCTTCCACGTTACCTTGGAGTCGAAATGTACTCCTAAGTACTTGACTGTTTGTGCCAGCTGGATTTCCGCCCCTGCTAAGGTGGGTAGCGTATAGCTGCCCCACCTGACGTTCCTAGTGAACATAACTAGTCCAGTCTTCCTAGCGTTCACCGTGAGTCCATTGCGGAGGCACCAGCTGTGGATTACATGCAGAGTTGCATTCAAGCGATCACATACTGTGTCCGCAAACTTGCCGGTAATTATTACGGCTAGGTCGTCCGCAAATGCTTGCGCGAAGACTTTTTTGTCCTCCAGGAACCACAGCAGGGTATCCATCACCAACAGCCATAACAGTGGAGAGAGAACCCCTCCCTGTGGGCAGCCCCTGAGACATCCTGCTTCAATAGACTTCTGGCCGACCGATATGTGGATTTTTCTCCACTCTAGCATGTGAAGGATCCAACTGATTAGCAGCGGTTCGATTCCATGCTGTCCCGCCGCATCACAAATTTCCGCAAATGAGGCATAATTGAAGGCACCTTCGATGTCCATGAATGCGCCTAAGGCGTATTCTTTATCGGACATCGCCTTTTCAATTTTTGCCGTAAGTTCATGGAGTGCTGTCTCCGTGGATTTGCCTTTCTGGTAGGCGTGTTGCCTATGGTGAAGTGGCCATTTAGGAATGTGTGTATCCCTTATGAACCGATCTACTAAGCTTTCTAGTCCTTTTAGCAGAAAGGACGTTAGGCTGATCGGTCGAAAGCTTTTTGCGTCTGTGTAGGTGGGTTTTCCTGGTTTGGGAATGAACAACACCTTCACATCCCGCCATTTAATTGGAATATAAGCGTGTGCTAGGCATGCACGATATATATTCCGAATGTGTAGACCCAGGGCATACATTCCTTCTATTACTAGCGCAGGGACGATGGACCGGACCTGCAGACTTGTATCTATGGAACGAGTTAAATGCCCATTTAACTCGCTCCAGTGATACTACTTTGCATGCCAGATTCCAGTCTCTCGGTTGAGGGCTGTATGCACCTGTTGGCCCCGAGATTAGATTATGTATTATACTTCAAGTAAATGATTTGCCGTTTCTTCATCGCTTTCTGTGTACTTCCCATTCTGTAAACGTAAATAACTCAATTTCTGGCTACGTTTTTTGACCAGGATCCCCTTCAGCTTTGAGGTTGCCTCAAGAGAGTTAGTCTCTTCGCAAAAGCGTCTCCAAGATGATCGTTTAGCCGATCTTATGCTCTTCTTTAGAGCCTTCTGTGCCTCTTTATAGCGATTCCAGCTATTGCTTGATTCACCCTTCAGAGCACGATTAAGGAGCATCCTTGTCGTTCTCCTCTGTTTTGCCAAATCCGAGTTCCACCATGGTGTTTTACCCTTCTTTGGCATCTTGAGTGGACAGCTTTCTTCGAAAGCTTCTCTCATGCTAGTTGTGATCATCTGGGTTGTCTTCTCAATTCCAGCAATGGATTTGATGTTCTTCCCAGGGATCGTGACTCGGGCGCTCAATTCTGTTTGATACATTACCCAATCTGTCTTCCTCGGATTCCGAAATGGAGTGGGTGGAGGTAGATCCATGCCCATAACGAAATCAATGCGTCTATGATCCGAGAGTGCGATATCGTTTGATACTCTCCACTCTCCGATCAGAGCCGCGATGTCAGGAGATGCCACCGTGATGTCGATGACCTCTCGCCTGACCACGTTGAAGAAAGTGGGTTCATTACCCACATTTAGGATCTGCAAATCGGTTCCTACTAGATACTCCAGTAGTCTCGATCCTCTTGCATTGATGTTCGAACTTCCCCAGCATATATGGTGAGCGTTGACATCAAATCCTGCTATTACCCCCATGCCTCTACTTTTGGCATATTGGATAGCTCTGATGAATGTTCCACTGGGAACGTCTTCTGCTTCGTAGGGAAATATGCAGAGCACCATAGTATCTCTTTATATCCCTGTTGACTTTTTATGGTTAGCTTAGCCGATGTGGTGTCGCCATCACATAGGTCGTTAACCAGGTTAGCCTGGAAGTCTTTGGAGACTACCATGCAGGTGCGGGGTCGATCGCTTCCATTGGCATACAATAGGTCAGCATGTTGGAAGTTTAGGCCCCTGACTGCCCTACCAACAACCCACGGTTCTTGTATGAGGTATATAAATGTCTTGCAGCTATTGATCCGACGACTGATAAGTGCAGTCGCCGCTTTACAATGCTGCAAATTTACTTGGGAAATGTGGCACCTCATTTACGTCTCAGATGAAGATGGCGGGGGCTGCATGTCCCCTTCAATGGTTTTAGGAGCCGACACTTGTAACGTGACGGTCCCCAGCCCATAGTAGAGCCGGCAACCCGATTTTTCCCGAACCTTCTTAACATCAGGTTCGGGAACGCCGATAGTGAGGAAAGTTCCCGGCCTATCGGTTCTCTCTCCTGTTTTGCTGCCTAGCAGCAACCAGGTGGAAGTGTTAAGGTTGTTCTGTACACCAAGTTGTTCCAGAACCACGACACCATTTCGCTCTTCTTCTGGAAGCCAGAGAAAGCACTTTTTGATCGATGGAAGCTCAGACACCCTTTTCAAGGTTAGTCGCGCACCCTCCCACACATCGTTAAGGGAGGCGCAGTACTCCCTGAGCCACTCGTTCGTGTCTTCGTCGGCAAAGTTCAGCCGTAACATTTTACGGTATACACCTACCGACTCAAAGCAAAGCTTAGTGCCTTGCGCGGACGCAGCCCTTACAGCTAGGAGGAGTTTCCTCCTAAGCTGTTCGCACTGCTCAGTATCGTAGCCGGATGGATTAGAGTCGTCATACAGGACCCATCCATAGGCTTTGATAGCCTTGACTGCAAATGAAGGCCTAGCCGTTGCCGGCCTAGCCCTCTTTGCCGCCTTTTGTGCCATTCCCCTCAACCTTGGCACAGCTCTTTGGTTGTGCGTTGCCCGGAGGCCGTTTGCCCGAAGGCGGTTTGCCCGGATGCGGTTTGCCCGAAGGCGGTTTGCCCGTAGGCGGTTTGCCCGAAGGCGGTTTGCCCGAAGGCAGTTTGCTGTCCGTGGACAGGTGCTTACCCATGGGCAAGACTTTAGCCTCAGCAGGAGGCGCCGATTGGAGCCTGAGGTCAGGAGTACTAACTTCGGCTTCGGCTCGTCCGTTAATGACTGGGTACCAATTGAATTGGTTCCCACTTGAATAAGTGGGGAATCTGAGTCTAGACTCAGGTTCTCCATCGATGAGCTCAGGGTTGCCCCTTCACTCGGGGTTGGATCGTCACGATCGAAGTTTAATTGTGTTTGCTTAGTAGGTTTATGTTTTTGTTTTTTTGTTTTTTCATAGGTGGCTGCCATGGCCTCAATTTTTCCGGGGAAAGTAAGTCGATCTCGGCAGAGCCCCTTTTTGCCGAGACAAGGCTAGTTGAAACTGGGGGTCGCCTGGTACGCAGAGTTCACCGTTTACGGCCACATCTTAACCCCTGTGACCATTCAGCCCTACCATTTCCTGGAGGATCTTCCTTACTGAGCTCCCTCACCACGCCAAGGTAGGTAATCGTCGAGGGAGTCATTAGTTTTGTGCTCAAGGTATGGGGCAGCAAATCAATGCCTGACTACTGGCAAAGAGGTATTATCTGTCTCATACATAAGAAGGGAGATATCACGCAGTGCAGCTATTATAGAGGTATCACGTTGCTGAGTACCATCTATAAGATAAGATATTCTCCGCTATCTTGCAAGGTCGGATAGCCCTATACGCCCCAGAACATCCATACCAAAGAGGCTTCACTCTAGGCAAATCAGCAACAGATCAGATTTTCTCTATGCAGCAAGCGATGGGAAAACTATTGGAATATGGACATCAGTTGCACCATCTTTTCATCGTCTTTAAAACCGTCTATGATAGCGTAGCTAGGTTGAAACTGTAAACGGACATGAAAGAACGAAGACGAAATTGATAAGACTAGGCTGACCCTGACCAATGTGCGAGGCCAAATAAAAGCAGCAGGATCACTCTCAAGACCATTCGACATCAACAAAGGGATGCTCTATCACGCGTCGTCTTTAACCTGGCCCTGGAGAAAGTGTGCGATGCTGAGGTAAATGCGAGTGGTATGATCCCCTTTAAGTCCACCAAACTACTGACCTATGCTGACGATATCGACACCATGGGAAGAACGACCCGAGACGTACAAACTGCCTCCATCCAGATCGAGTAGGCGGCGCGAGATCTTGAGCTGTAAATCAACGAAGGCAAGAACTCTTGACCGCGTTCGAGAGAAGAATCCGCCGAAGAATTTTCGGCCCGCTACATGAGGATGGACGATTCCGTAGCCTACATTTCGACGAAATCTATAAGCGATACCATGACCGTCAGGTTGTGGATAATATCCGGCTCAATAGGTTACGGTGGGCAGGTCACTTAATCCGTATGAATGAGCATGATTCAGTCCGGAAAGTCTATAAGGGCAATATCTATGGTAGAAAAAGAAGACGAGGCAAACCTTGCCTAAGATGGAGCGATGGCGTAGGTCAGGACGCCAGACAGCTTTTAGGGAGATCGAATTGGTGGACCTCGGCGCAAAACCGGGATGTCTGGAATTCCTTATTAAGGTAGGCCTAGATCGGATACGCGTTGTTGCGCCATTGCTGATGATGATGAATGATTCTGATTGAATTTTACCCATCATATTTTCGTCCTCACCCTTTAACCAACTTTTAAAAATATAAAAATAAAACTAGGTAGCTTGCCGCTACTACAATATATTTAAGCTAGCTAAGGTAGCTTAAGTACTGAGGAAGAGAGTAAGTAGCTTTCGAAATACGTATTTACTAACTATTAAAATATATTGTAGTAGGAGCAAGCTACCTAGTTTTATTTTTATTTAGAAGAACTACAAGCATCGGAACGAAAACTATGTTAAAAATATCCTGTCATCCATGACCACTTGTTTGCCATATATTTTCAGCAGTATAATTATATGACAATAGGCAGTCATTTACCGCGCACTTTCTCGAGATATATGTTTTTCATAAATCGCATGTCTATTTTTGAATCGCTGTAGCCAACTATCGCAGACTGAAAGCAGGACATATAGACGGAAAAGAAAACGCGGTGAGTGGCTGAAACTTCATGTGACGTCACGGAGCGAGGAAATTGAATATTATTTACGTAAAACGTACGGTTTAGTGTTTGTTATTTTCGAAGTAATCCATGAGTTTCTACGGCGGAACGATACCGAGCACAACCTGCCACGAGCTCAATTGGAAGCCGGCGGAAAAATGAATTATAATGACATCAAATTCTAATTCTAAAATTCGGTCATATATTATTGGTTAAGATTGCCTATTAAATTTAAACTTATATTGAAATTCACAACAATATAAAGCTGACAGCAAAGAAATCGGATTTCGTCCACTTCCTCTGAATATCTCCTTTCGGTATAGCTAAAGGAACTTTCAGGTGGTATTTTGTGGAGTTATTTGTGCTTTGTTAGATGGCACTCCAGACGTGATTTCCGTCATTAGTAAAATGGGTGGCTATTGGAGCTTTTCGCGAATTCCAAGGCTTTTTCCTTCAATATTTTTTCGCCTATGGGGCGATTGCCGCCTCTCACTAAATATTCCCGCCATTCAAGCTGAAAATCGGCCAATGACAACCGATCACGATGAGCCGACCCCGTTTGTGAACGGGACAAAGGCAAAAGAAGAGTATTTTCATGCCCACTAAAACTAGTATTTAAAAACTTTTTTTTAATAATCCTAGTCTACAGACTGTGTGTTAAGTCCGCACGTTAAAATGCCGTTTACTTTTTAAGGTTTTGTGTAAACACAAAATCTTATTAAAATCGGTTTACTGTCTGTCTGTCTGTCCGTCACACGCATTTTTCTCGGAGACGGTTATAGTGATTGACACCAAATTTGGTAGAAAGGTGGGAACTGTGAACGCTCACGCATACAGTGAATTACATCCTTTTACGTCGAATTTAAGGGGGGGGGGTCCCCATACATGCAAAAGGGGGGTGTAAAATTTTTGTCCATCAAATATAGTCATGTGGGGTATCAAATTAAAGGTCTCGATTAGTACTTTTCAAAGCCGATCTTAGTTTTGACATTCGTTGGAAGGGTAGGGAGCGTGGAGGGTTGAAAGTGATCACTTCTTTAAGGGGGCCATTCTCAGAAACTACTAAACCGAAAAATCTGAAAAAAATCAGGAGGCTGCCACTATATGGTGCCTGGACTCCGAAATACCTTCCATGCCGATATCTGTTTAAATAAAGTTAATAATAGTATATTACTACAATTTTTTGTAATTGGTTAAAAACCCCCCTTAAGTTCATCCTAGTAACATGAAATTTTGCAGTGATATAGGCTATAGTATAGAGCATAATCTTACCAAGTTTGGTGGAAATCGCACTATTACTAACAAAGTTATAATACCACAAATTTGTTGCTTCTTTGAAAATTGAAGACTATGAATGTCAATATCACCCGAAAGTGGATACTCTCACATAATATATGGATATATTGCGTGTTACGTACTAAGAAATACACAAAACCTTTCGTACCTGAAGCGTCCAGCTTCCGGTTTCCCGACTTGTTTTTCTTTAATGTGATCACAGCGTCCTCTAGCTTGGCGGGAGAAAAGCACCTTTTTTGGAGATGGGTGAATAAGTTGCTTTTTATTTCAGTAATGAATTATGCTCTTGGGCTGGAAAAATTACTACGCATACTCAAGATATCAATAAATAGATGGCGAAAAATTCGTATTTGTATCTTTCTCTAGTTCTTCTTAGTGACAACAAGGGCCAAAACCGAAAATCGCCAGAGCAGCCTCTGGCTAATCACTTTTGACGCAACCTTTGACGAAAATCAACTCACCAAAGTGAAAGCCGTCAACCATCGAACATATTAAAGCAAAGCAGATTTTGCAATGCAAAAACTGCCAATGCGTTGGTCATGCAGCACCCAACTGCCACCTCGGATATCGCTGAGTCAAATGTGATAAGACCCATAGATCTGGAGAGTGCAGCAAAACTATAGAAGAAAAGCAATACTGCATTAACTGCGGCGGTCCCGACCATTCGGCTAACTCCCGGAATTGTCTTGCCTTCATCCGTATCATCGTCAACTCAAAACACCAACTATCGCCTGCTTTCTTGACCTGAAAAAGCCTTTGATTCTGTCGGGCAACAGGAACTCATTGCTAAACTTCCAAGGTTATTCCATTTCCACCCACAGCTCTGCAAACTCCTCCTCAGCTTTCTTCATGATATGAAAGCCCAGGTTTCCGTTCAAGGTCATCTATCCAAAACATACACTTGGCCCGAGGTTACTCCGCAGGGATCGGTACTCTCGACCTCAACCACTACTTTTCTAGGTGGAAACTGTCCTTCAACCCAACCAAATGTCAAACAATAGTGTTCCAGGACAACACTAAACTGACATATGCCATTAAAGGTAACATCGGAGAGATCTCCCTACACATTAACTCCGTCCCAATTCCAAAAGTAGAGCAAGTGACATACCTCGGGGTCTCTATGAGCACTTCGCTCTCAAATATTCCCCACATTGGCCTCGTGTAAGCAACGCCTTCCGTTCACTTCTACCGATCAACCAATACAATAGACCTGTCGCGCAGAAAGTTAAACTATTCTGCTATAAGCAACTCTTTCGGCCCCTCCTCAACTTCGGGTTCATCTTTTGGGAAGACAGCTTTTGGTCTTAATACGACCAGATTGTTCTAGATTCTTCAGATATTGGATATGAATATCGCTAGAAACTGCTTTCGATTCGGAGCCTTGACATTTTAAAGTAACTTAGAAATCACAGCTTAAATAAATTTATTGATATAAAATTAAGGAATAATTAGCAAGACTCTCTCAAAGGTAAGGAATAATTAGCGAGACTCTCTCAAACACGCCCTAATCTGCTGATTAGGGAGTGCATGAGCATTAACTGCAGTATTGAGAATTATCTCCGTAGGCACCAGTGCTCTCAAGCCCCCATGCACCCGTCCATCCGATGTAAATTCTTCGACGAGGCTGAAAAGGTAACCCTTTACTCGGGTCCCTTCTCCAACGATCAGCTCCTGCCACCACCCAAGGCCATTCACCCTTGACATCCTAAACTCATTTCTGTCCCACTTTCCACCCTTCTCCGTTCCTCTCTCCTTCCTCTCCCTCCTTAATAGCGAATTCCTCAACGTGTTGGAGGTTTTTTGAAATTTTCTCCATTTAACCTTTTTTAACTTTTCAGACTATCGATAAACTTATTGTTAATAAATAGTTCGTTAAGTTGAACCTAAGATTAAGTTTTAGACTGTTAAGGTTCAATCATTCCTAGGTTAAGTAACTTTACGTTAAGTCTTTTTTAATTGAATAAAAATGTGTTTCTCTGTAAGCAGTTCAAACTAAAAATTCACTGAGGAAGTGGACAACTGGTCTTCGAAATACCGGTATATGGGTAATAAAAAAATTCTATTCGGCATTTAAAGAAGAACAAAAACAATAATTCAAAGTACCACCTCTATATAAGGTGGAGCTGGAGTCGGAACCTAAAAAAACTCACAAGGGGGAAACGCATTTCATTTATAACTTGTGATTCCTTTTACATCCAAGGATAAAAGTTGAGGAACCGATGAAACAAAAAGAGCCTATACAATGTTTTAATTGACAAGAGCTTGGACCCACCAAATCAGACTGTGCACTTGCAAGTGTATGCGTCATATGCGGCGACCAGCTAAATGCCCATTAAGTAAGGAAGATCCCTCTGCCAAAAATGCAGGAATTTGCAGACCATCAAAAAGCTGCTGCTCTTCTCCACTACACATGGTCCCAAAGACCCACTGCGAATGGAGTCCATGTGGCGGATAAAGATACAGATCATTCCAAACCGCTATCCAATACCACTAATCCACAATTTTGCGGAACTGCTGTTTTCACGACCTTGAACTTAACCAAGGCGTACCATCAAATCCCTGTAGTTCCAGCAGATATTCGACAATATACTCACCTTTCGGAGTTCACACGGATTCCCATAGGCCACATGATTTCCCCTGAGGGAATCAACCCGGTTGTAGAAAAGGTTCAGACCATCACAGACTTGCCACAAACGAAAAGAGTCAAAGATCTCGAAGGTTTTTGGGCATGTTAAACTTTTATCGCCATTTCTTGCCCAAAGCCGCACGACATCAAGCGATCTTCAAAGTCTGGCCTGTCCACATGTAATTGCGTGCTCTACAGAGGCCGTTCAGGCATTTGAGTTAACCAAACGACAGCTGACGGACGCTACAACCCTGGTATTCCCTCAATCAGATGCAATCGTATTCATCGACGCTTCGGACATCGCAGTAAGTAGGTGCCCTTCACGAAAATATGAACCAAATCTGGCAGCCGTTGAGCTTCTTTTCCAAGATATTGAATTCAGCTCAACAGAACTACAGCACTTACGATCGTGAATTATTAGCGGCGTACACAGCAATAAAACACTTCCGATACTCCCTAGAAGGCAGTGTTCACAGACCACAATCCCCTTTTGAGCAGAAGCCTGACAAAGGGTCCGCTCGCCAGCTTCGGCACTTAAATTTCATAAGCCAGTTTACTTTGGACATCCAGCACGTGTTTGACGCTTTGTCGCGCGTTTCACATGTTCCCTGCCACGGTCGATTTTTCGGCAATTGTCGAGGCACGGAAGGATGACGCAGTGTTTCAGAGCCTCAGGAACGACTGCAAATATAAATTTCGTGAGTTTCCTCTTTTCGGTTCAACTTCCGCAATCTTGTGTGAGACCTCTAACAAGGGACCTAGGCCATATATTCCGGCCGATTCTCGCAAGGAAGTCTGCCATGCAGTACATGATCTTACGCACCCAGGCATTCGGACAAGAAATCGGCTGTTCACTATTAAAAATTTCTGGCCCTCAATGAATAAGGAGAGGAAGAATTATCACTTTAGATTCACACACCAACCGATTCAATTCAAAGTTTTCGAAGTCTTAAGATGGCGGCCTGGTCTGATTATGCTTCAGGTTAAAGTTGCATAATTAGGCAAGTCCTCACACGACCTCCGCGTGGTGGCCGCTGGAAACCGTCTTCGAGCGGGCCAAGAGTGTGTAGGGCTGGGCTGGGAGTAGGCTCATCCAACTGACGAGGATCTGCTTGTCTGCTGGTCATGTGTTAGGGGCAAGTAGATCTGGCGGGGGGATGGACTGAAGCAACAGCCCGGGGATCGTCCTCCCTGCACCGGAGAAGGTGCTAATAGGACCCCAAGCCAAGGTGGAACAGCATACGCCGAGGGCTGCGTGGCCAATGGGGAGCTTGGTCTTTAGTATGCGAACTCTAAATACCTTGGGCACCTTCAGTTTCAAATAAGACCCTTACCCTGGTGGCCGGGCCAGCCAGGGTGGACATTCTTCCCGGACTACTCGTGGGACCAAGACATGGACTCAATTAATAAAAAAACCAAAACGACGATAGAAGAGGAGGCGATGATGCCGGGCGCATCATCGGAGGACGAGCTGCTGTCCTCCAGCCAGGAGACAGTGGCCGTCGAGAGCAGTACACTCGGTGCCAGCCGTAGCACCGTTATGCTGAAACCAACCGCAGGGACCTCCCGGAGCGAGGCGTCAGACGGACTAGTGGCTTCTAGCCTGGAACCCACTGCCGTCAGGCTGGGTGTAGCGAGTACCAGACATAGTACTCCTGACCCGAAGCCCTCAGCGTCGGGGGATCCCTCGAAAGCGAAAACCGACAAGAATCGCCGGAAACCGGCTAAGAAGTGAAGGTCCACGGGTGTCCTGCTCAAGAGTCAGTACCAGAAGGCCATGCATATTCTCGGCAAGATTGCCAAGAATAAGGAGGCCGGTACTGTTGACGAGCGGGATGAAAAAGACCTCGCTAAATACCAGGCGATTGTTGATGAATACAACAGCAAACGCCGGGCTGACGAGCAGAAGGCGAAGCCCATCGCTCTAAAACGCAACCGATCTCAAGACGAGGTCGAACAAGATAAAAAGCGGAGTAGAGTGGGCAAGAGCGCAGACGCCAAGCAACATACGAAGGAAATTGTACAGCAACCGTCAGCCGGCGGGCCACGTACTGCGAACACCTTCAGCGATGTGGCCAGGAGTCACTTATGGGTGGCGCTGGCGGATGGCAATTCTGCTAGCGGCAAACTAACGCTGGAGGTGTGGACCAGTGTTGAGGCTAGGCTGTCGGGCATGGTCTATGAACATCTCGTGGAAACCGGAGGCAAACACCCGGGACTCACTTCCCACTTTGATTCATCTCATGTGGTCCGTGGGTTCCACGTAATAGCTTGCATGGACCAGTTCTCTAAGGACTTTCTCGGCTCGTGCGTCGCTAAGATCAGCGACGCTTGGGAGGGCGTTAAGCTCAAGACTATCCCTTACGACGAGATTCCCAGGAGACCGGTCGCTCGCATTTGGTTGCCGAAGATCCGCATGGAGAAGGACAAGCTGGTCCATTTCCTGCGCCTTCACAACCCCGGGATTCCCATGGACGACTGGGTTGTTATAAAGGAGGAGGAACCTCAGATAAACAGCCAGACCGTACTACTCCGCATAAACGAGGAGTGCCTGGAGGCACTGAAAAAGGCCGATTACAAAGTGTGGTTCGGAGTCAGGAATGCCAAAGTAAAAGTGTTCCGCTCTGCAAAACCGGACGACGACCTTGACCCAATCGACGCCGCCAACGAGCTGTTAGAGGAGATGACGATCGACGGTCCGACGGGGACTGACGAACCCCCCACGCAAGCAGATCATGCTGAGAGTAACGCAGATAAATCTGCAGCACTCGAAGTGTGCCTCGGCTAATCTGCTCGTCTTCCTCTTAGAGGAAGACATCGACATCGCATTAATACAGGAGCCCTGGGTCGGAAGCGACCGAACCATCAAAGGGCTCCAAAGCAAATATTTTAATTTATTCCACAGCACAGGAGACGCTGATCAGGCTAAACCTAGAGCATGTATTCTTGCGAGGAAGAGTCTGCACGCTTTTCTGTGCCCGGACCTGAGTTCCAGTGACCTAGTTGTGGTCAAGCTGGAGCAGGTGGGGGCAGAGAACGTGTATATTTCCTCGGCGTACATGGCTTACGACCGATCAGCTCCGCCACAAGAACTACAACATCTGACGAACACCATAACAGCAAAGAAAGCCAACCTGCTGATAGGCTGCGACGCAAATGCAAGGCATACGCTTTGGGGCAGCTCCGAAATCAACGAAAGAGGTGAGTCATTCTTTGATTTTATTATAACTTCAAATCTATCGGTGTGTAACAGGGGCAGTACACCAACCTTTCATTTCCCCTGCTCGGAGAACTGTGACGGTTGGGAGGAGGTCCTTGATATCACCCTAATAACCGACAACGGGATTCTTAGGGTGGAGGACTGGAGAGTGTCTGACCAGAGATCCTTCTCTGACCACAGTTGGATACTCTTCAGTCTAGATCTCGCCGCAGAGGTCTCCAAGCCCTTTAGAGACCCCAGGAGGATCGACTGGAGAAGGTTTGGTCAGGTAATTAAGAACAAACTCTCTGGTGCGCAAATTGGTAGGATTGGCACGACAGACGAACTGGAGTCAAAGGTCGGGGCTCTGGAGAAGGCTTTTGATACCGCCTTCAAAGTCTCGTGCCCTGCTAAGTACAGCAAAAAGACCCTGCCACCGTGGTGGAACGAAGATCTCTCTAGTCTCAGGAAGTTGACCAGAGAAATCTTCAACATCTGCTACAGGCAAAAATACTGGCAGCCATACAAGGACTGCCTAAAGAAGTACAAGTCGGCTATCAGGACCGCCAAGAGGCGGTCTTGGCTAGACTATTGTCAGAACATTGAAAGCACTAGTGAATCCGCGAGGCTCAATAAGATTCTGTCCAAGGAACATAAGAGTCCATCCTTCCTTAAAAAGTCAGAAGGCTCCTGGACGGAACCTTCTAGTGAAACCTTGGAGCTGCTGGTGCAAACGCACTTTCCCTCCAGCGAGGAGGACTGTGAATCAGAACCTCGCTTGGAGGGTTTGCGGCAACCCCAGCTGTGCGAGACTATCAAATCGGTAATTACCGGGGAAAGGATCGGTTGGGCTATAAACAGCTTCTCCGCATACAAATCTCCAGGCCCAGACGGCATAATGCCAGTCATGCTACAGAAGCAGCAGGAAAGGGTTGTGCCGTGGCTTGTTGAGATTTACCGGAGCTGCACCACTTTAGGATACGTACCGCAGTCCTGGAGGCGCGCACGGGTGGTTTTCATACCGAAAGCGGGCAGGCGCGGTCATGAGTCCGCGAAGGACTTTCGGCCAATCAGCCTGACCTCTTTCGTGCTGAAGACCCTAGAGCGCGTCCTGGACATTCACTTAAGGACGATTATGGGGAGAACGCCTTTCTCTAAGTCCTAGCATGCCTACCTCAAAGGAAAATCCACAGAAACCGCCCTCCACGAGGTAATTGGCACGGTTGAGCGGTCGCTGCAGTACAAGCAGTATACCCTTGCTGCCTTCTTGGATATAGAAGGAGCCTTCAACAACGTCAGTACCAACGCCATCAAGGAAGCCTTGACCGGTATTGGGTTGGAGGGGTATCTCACGCATTGGATTATATCCATGCTGAGTACCAGGATAATCCAATCCGATCTGGGAGGCAACCACTTGACCAGAGCTGTGAACAGAGGCACGCCCCAGGGTGGTGCTATCTCACCGGTGCTCTGGTTAATAGTAATGGACAAAATTTTACGTACATTAGACAGCAGCGGGGTGAAGGTGGTGGCGTATGCCGATGACTTGGTGATACTAGTATCTGGGATGTTTCTGTCCATTATGAGCGACATCATGGAAGGAGCGTTGCGAAAGGTGTGCCTGTGGGCCGCAAGGTGCGGACTCAGCATAAACCCAACCAAAACGCAACTGATGCTATTCACCACCAAGACAAGGATACCTGAATTCCATCTACCACGGCTGAATGAACAAAGACTGGTTCTTTCCTCTAATGTGAAGTATCTGGGTGTAATCCTGGATCCTAAGCTAAATTAGAGGTTGAACATAGAACTGAGGGTTAAGAAGGCCTGTATAGCCTTCTATGCCTGTAAGAGAACCTTTGCCAAGAAATGGGGTCTCCGGCCGAGGATGGTTCTCTGGATGTACACCGCTGTAGTGCGTCCGATCCTGACGTACGGATCTATTGTATGGTGGCAGGCTTTGAAGAAGAAATACAATAGAACGAAGCTTAATAGGATTCAAAGAACCGCGTGTGCAGGTGCTACGGGGGCTCTGCAGTCTTGCCCGGCAGATGCTCTCAATGTACTCCTGCATCTCCTCCCCCTTGACCTCCACATCAAATATGTTGCAGCGTGCAGTGCCGTCAGACTACGTGAGTCCGGATGCTGGGCAGCGAAGTCCTACGGCCACAGCAACATTCTAGATGAAATACCTCGAGAAATCTGGACATCCCCCACGGACTATGTCATACGCAAGCTGAACTTCACGAGAAACTTTGCTGTGGACCTTCCAACCAGGGCAAAGTGGAAGACCGGCGGCGTGTTGCAAGACTATGACACGGTATTCTTTACGGACGGATCAAAGATGGCCTATGGAGTCAGCGCGGGGGTTTTCTCGAATACACACCGTGTATCCAAGTCGTATGGTCTCCCAGGTTTCACCATTGTATTCCAGGCGGAAGTACTGGCGATATTGGAAGTCTGTCGATGGCTGGAGCGGGATTCGAGCCCCAAGCGTAACATAGCCATTCTGACCGACAGCCAAGCGGCCATCAAGGCCTTGTACTCAACGACGACATCTTCCCGGTTGGTGGGGCAGTGCAGAGACACGCTCAACCATCTGGGCGGCACGCTCAAGATCACTCTCCTCTGGGTTACCGGGCATAGGAACATAGAAGGGAATGAGCGGGCTGACGGATTGGCCAGGCAAGGCTCTGCTCTTGGCAGTCCCTCGGGGAACACAGTCGGTGTTCCGCTGGCGGCTGTCGGGGGCCGAGTCTACTCGCACTACCTAGCAGCCGCGGGCCTGAGATGGCGAAGGCTTACAAGGTGAGCCAAATCAAGGAGAATTTGGCCCGCTAATAACATAGCCCGATCACGAGAGCTCCTGTGCCAGACGCGCGCAAATGCATTCAAGATTACGGCGGTCTGCACGGGGCACTGGCCTATAGGGGACCATGCCGCTAGGCTCGGCTTACCCTACAACTCGCATTGCCGAAGCTGCGGAGAAGGAAGGGAAACCCTCATGCACTTTCTCTGCGATTGCCCGGCTCTGGCTCGAGTCAGGCTGCGGACACTGGGTAAACCATCCTTTGGGGACCTCAGTGAGATTTCTAGTTACAGGGTCGGAGAGCTGCTTTCCTTCGTGAATGCTACGGGCTGGCTCTGAAGATCCGAGCCAGCTGGACTCCGCTTCCCTGTCCCTATAACAAGTCACGGTCTTAGGAGTTTGTGGCATCAAAATGGCGCACCAAAGCGCTAATTGGGCTCCTCGGAGCGGCCACTGATACCTACCTACCTACCCTTAAGATTCTTGTAAAACCACACTGATCCCAAAAAGGCTCCTTGTGGCAACCTTGTAACGGGCAAAATGATCCAAGAACTGCCAGGATCTGCGATCACTTAACTGACATACATATTTAACAGTGTCTTACGCCTTGGTTACTTTCCGTAATGCTGAAAATTGTCGGAAGTAATGCTGACCCCAAAGGAAGGTAAAGATCCTACACTTATCACGTCCTATAGACCGATAAGCCTGCTTCCTTCACTGCTGCAATATAGCTCACAGATTCCTTCGTAGTGCAGGCTATGAAAGTCGCGTTTTTAGAACTACTCTAATGATTGTTAACTGTCTGAGAACATAGTCGTACGAGGGAGCATTTCTTGTTCTACTACCAAAAAGACTAAATTTTCCTTAAGAGCCGATTTTTTTTATTTATCATATATGTATATCGATATTTTGAAAATCCGTTGCCTTTTCCTCTGTGAATTTTAGTGAAAATATCGAAACAACTTTTTTTCGGTATTAACGGAAAATTTAGTCTTTCTAAGTATTTTTGTGTTTCTTAGATCTTTAGGCGTGTAACAAAATTTGTCGTCATCCAATTTAGAGGGTTACTTTAGCAACCGGACAGAAGCTAAGCTGCAAATGGTTTTGACATGGGTTTCCTTCTTGGTCCGTCAATTCATTACTTACTCTATGTTAACGTACAAATTGAGTTCTTTTACAACTAAAGTTAACAATTCACGTGTTATTTTCAAAATGATTTTATTGAAACAAAACAAAAGAAATCACAAGTTTGTTATATTCTGTGTATCTACAGCTAAGAAGTGCAAAAAGCATGGTAAAAGAGAATCATTTTATTCGAAATCGGAAGAGTCCTTTCCCTTTACAGTCTTATACGAAACGAGCTGAAAGGAAGTTCGCAACATTTATTAGATTTTATTATTTTTATGTGATTAAGGGGACGGAACGGGTTCAATTTTCGTTGAAAATGCATCTGAAAATATGTAGTGAGAAGATGAAAATCATATTTGATCTTAAAAATGAGTAGCCAGTGTTACTAGTGCGGCGGATCAAAGCCGCATTTTGAGTCTCTTACTTCTTGTGCTTTTCTCTTCAAGTCGTATGCTTCATTTATGTATGTTACAAATCCTCGTTTTGTTAGCATGTTGTATAAGTGAATGGGAACACATTGGAAACTGGTTTTACCGGTTAAGATTCGGTTTTTGTATGAAAAGTCACTACTGGCAATACTGTAATAAATTTTTTAAACTCGTTTTTCTCTAGGCGTGAGAAATTAAAAAAAAAACCACTTGACCATTCGTTTTGAAATTTTAGTATGTCATTGTACACATTCAAAGTAATAGAATGAACCTCGGAGACGGAGATAGGTGCTATATATTTTTTGTTTGACGTTAGGTTTTTTGGACCCAAAAACCGCAAAATTTCAAAAATCGACGCCATTTTATTATTTTTTGGTTGTAGTTCATTCTATAGAGAGCTTAATGCTGATTAAACCCCGTTTTTGATTTTGTTTTTTTTTCAGAGTAACCCCGTCAATATTTGATTTTTTTTAGCAAACAAAAAGCCGCCTAGAAAATTTCATAAATAATTTTTTTTAACATTAACATCTGTCTTTTTTCCCAGAAAACAACCGAGTGGAAAAAGGAAAAAAAAAATTTGAACCCATCATGTCCCCTTAAATAAAGGTGAGAAGCACGTACTTATTAAAATCGGAGGATTTATCAATGATGTGTTCGAATTCTGGAAACGACAAAGCACCATCATCATCTAGATCAGCTTCGGCCAGTATATTTTGGATTAACTGCTTAATATCATTGTCGCTCACACAATTGTCGGGACCCACTAAACGTTCGATAACTTGCTTCAGGTCGTTTATACCCAACATATCATCACCATCGAAATCTGTAAATATAAACCGAACGGTTAGAAAATTATATAGTAGCCTCTCAGAATAGCGAACAAAATAAAGCAGAGCCTGTTCGGTATTTCAAACTTGTTCGTCATTTCGAAACTTTATTTCGAGAGAATTGTTGCAAAATGTCCATAATAAAAACAAAATATGAAATATGAAAGTTATATTATTTTTACATAATAAAATGTGTACTATTTGTGGAAAGAAGATATAATTTCCCTTCGGAAAACAAGTTTTCGTTTTTGGAAAATTGCATTTTTTTGCCATAGTTTCTTAGAGCTATAACTTCATTACTTTGTGTGGGCTTTAACTATGCGTTTCATTCGATAATATTTGGCAGTCAGTTTTCGATTTGCGCAAAAGCATTACTTTAATATCACCTCTTTTCGTTCGCATTTCGCTCGCAGGAGAATGGCCCTGGGCGATATAAACGTCCCTTATAGACGTTTCGGGTGGGATCTTCCTCATCCATATGGATTAAGTGACCCACCCACCGTAACCTATTGAGCCGGATTTTATCCACAACCTTACGGTCATGGTATCGTCAAAAATTCTTCGGAGGATTCTTCTCTCGAACGCGGCCAAGAGTTCGCAATTTTTCTTACTAAGGATCCCGGTTTCCGAGGAATCATAGTCTTGTACAGTAAGAACTTTGACCCTATGGTGAGACGATTCAAGCGAAACCGTTTTTGCAAGCTGAAATAGGCTCTGTTGCGTGGATTTCATGGTCGTAGCTGTTATCGGTTGTGATTTTCGACCCTAGATAGGAGAAATTATCAACGATCTCAAAGTTGTAGTCTCTTATCTTTATTCTTCCCGTTTGACTAGTGCAATTTGATGTTGTTTGGTTGGTTTTGGTTTTCGGTGCTCACGTTTCCACCATATGTTTTGTCTTGCCTTCATGATGTACAGCCCAAGATTCTACGTTTCGGGTGGTTCTTCCCATGATGTGAAAATCGTTAACATAGGTCAGCAGTTGGGTGGACTTAAAGAGGATCGAACCCCTCACATTTACCTCAGCATCACGGATCACTTTCTCCAGGGCCAGGTTAAAGAGGACGTATGATACGGCCTCCCATTGTCGTAGACCGTTGTTGATATCGAATAGTTTTGAGAGTGATCCTGCTGTTTTTATAGGGCCTCCCACATTGGTCAGGGTCAGTCTAGTCAGTCTTATCAATTTATACCGATACCGAATTCTTTCATGGCCGTGTACCGTTTTACCCTGGCTATGCTATCATAGGCGGCTTTAAAATCGATGACTAGATGATACGCCTGATGTCCATATTGCAACAATTTTTCTATCGCTTGCCGCAGAAAGAAAACCTGATCTGTTGCTGATTTGCCTCGAGTGAAACCTCTATTCGGCCTAGCAAGATAGCGGAGAATATCTTATAGATGGTACTCAGCAACATGATACCTCTATAATTGCTGCACTACGTGATATCCCCCTTTTTATGTATGGGGCAGATAATGCCCCGTTCTTTTACAACTAAAGTTAACAATTCATATGTTATTTTCAAAATGATTTTATTGAAACAAAACAAAAGAAATCACAAGTTTGTTGCTAGTCGTTGCTAGTCGTCAGGCATTGGCTCGCTGTCCCATACTTTGAGCATCAATTGATGAACCATTTGGTGTAATTGGCCGCCTCCGTAGTTAAGCAATTCAGCTGTAATTCCATCGGCTCCTGGCGACTTATGGTTTTTAAGCCGATGAATTGCACGGACTGTTTCTTCTATACTTGGTGGTGACAGTATTTGTCCGTGGTCTTCAGTTGGCGGGACCTCCAACCCCCCAATATTTTGATTGTTGAGCAGATCATCAAAATACTCAACCCATCGCTCCAATATGCCCATTCTGTCGGAAATCAGGTTTTCCTCTTTGTCTCGGCAGGATGAGCACCGAAGTGTATAAGGGTTCATCCTACTCACTTTTTTGTAAACTTTGCGCGCCTGGTGCGGTTGCTTCTTGTACTTTTCTAGTTCACAGACTTGTTGGTTCTAGCAGGCTTCCTTTTTCCGTCTGTGAAGTCGCTTCTCCGCTCGACGGAGTTCGTGATGAGTCTCTGCGCGGGTCCGCGTTCTTTGAGAATGCAACATTACTCGGTATGCGGCATTCTTCCGTTCCGTTGCTAGCTTACATTCATCGTCAAACCAACCGTTCCGACTTTTCTTGCGGCTGGGGCCAAGTATTTTTGTGATGCTTCATCTTCAGGATCTCTGTTGACTGCGGTTATTGCGGCATCCATTTCGCTCTTATAGGTGTTGTGGAGGGCTGTGTTGTGAATAGCTTTAGTATTCATTCTCACCTGATTGTCAGATGTAATTCGAGCTCGGAGCAATCTGTTCAGTCGTTTCCGAGTAAATCGGGTGTGACAGACAGATGGACAGACAGACATTGAATCGATTTTAACAAGGTTTTGTTGCACCCAAGACCTTCAAAATGAAAATATAAAGGATCTCATTGGAACTTGTTTTACCTTATTCCATTCATGTCTCGATGCCTGATGATAATCCGCGAAATTTGTATTAATTAACTGCGGAGTCTGCGGCACTCCTTAGTTGCATTTGATGCGGAATTGGAAGTTTTCTGCTTTTTCCGATTGTTTTCATTTACTTACTTCGCACCTTTTCTTCTCCTTGTTTTACAAAAGTTTACTGATGTGTATTAAAGGCATAATTGCAAACTCTTCGGCCATATAAACGACCAGAAACAACTAAAATTTTCTTATAGTTCCTATCAGTTCTGAACGGTTCAAAAAAGGAGAATTTGAACCAAATGAATGCTATAGGTGATATAATTAACGACAAATGTCCACTCAAATCTTTTTATATAAGCGAAATTTAAAACCTTTGATACCAAGTAAGTATAGTATAGTATAGTATAGTAAGTATTCCACTCTCATCACTTTTCTATCTATTTATTATTTGCTGGCATATTTAAAAACGACGATACAAATAACATATCCGACGAAATCCCTTATAAAGTCGTCCAAACACCGCGTTTCGTGAAAGGTACCAGTCATATTCCAACTTCTTAATGGCATCCCCAAAATAGACAGTTTTTCGACAAATAATGTAGAGTAGTATTCTAAACCGGTCTTCACTCCCATCCCAATATATTCCACTATCTTAGCAAAGTGGATCAAGTCACTTTTCAACCCTAATCCTCACTCTAGTTTTCATCCTTTGCATCCACTCTTTTTCATTCCATGCAGCTGTTAACATAAGATAATGGTAACGATTGATGTTTTTCGAATCTTCGTCGAATCCTCCTTTTTAAATATGATGTTTAATATTGATGAATAACATTTTCCCAAATCAAATATTATTTGGTGCTCAGAGCTCGAATTACGACACCACCTACAATTCCCTCTGACAATCAGGTGAGAGTGAATACTGAAGCCATCCACAACACAGCCCTCCGCAACACCTATAAGAGGGAAATGGATGCCTCAATAACTGTAGTCAACGGAGGTCCTGGAGATGAAGCATCAACAAATGATCTTCACAACCACCTGAAGAACATTATCATTGATACGGCCACAAAGATACTTGGCCCCAGCCGCAAAAAAAGTCGGAACGGTTGGTTTGACGATGAATGTAAGCTAGCAACGGAACGGAAGAATGCCGCATACCGAGTAATGTTGCATTCTCAAAGAACGCGGACCCGCGCAGAGACTTATCACGAACTCCGTCGAGCGGAGAAGCGACTTCACAGACGGAAAAAGGAAGCCTGGGAGAACCAACAAGTCTGTGAACTAGAAAAGTACAGGGAGCAACTGCATCAGACGCGGAAGTTTTACCAACGAGTCAGCAGGATGAAGTCTTATACACCACGATGCTCATCCTGCCGAGACAAAGAGGGAAATCTGATTTCCGACAGAATGGGCATATTGGAGCGATGAGCGTTGAGTACTTTGATGAGCTACTGAATAACCAGAACATTGGCGAGTTGGAGGTCCCGTCAACTGAAGACAACGGACAAATACTGCCACCACCAAGTATAGGAGAAACAGTCCGTGCAATTCATCGGCTTAAGGATCATAAGTCGCCAGAAGCCTGTGGAATTACGGCCGAATTGGTTAAATATGGAGGCGAACAGTTACACCAAATGGTTCATCAACTTGTGCTCAAGGTATGGGACAGCGAATCAATGCCTGGCGATTGGCAACGAGGCATTATCTGTCTCATACATAAAAAGGGAGATATCACACAGTGCAGCAATTATAGAGGTATCACGTTGCTGAGTACCATCTATAAGATATTTTCCTCTATCTTGCTAGGCCGGATAGCCCTATACGTTCAGTACATCATTGCCCCATACCAAAGAGGCTTCACTCCAGGCAAATCAGCAACAGATCAGATTTTCTCCCTGCGGCAAGCGATGGAAAAGCTGTTGGAATATGGACAACAGTTGCACCATCTATTCATTGACTTTAAAGCCGCCTATGATAGCATAGCCATGGTAAAACTGTACACGGCCATGAGAGAATTCGGTATCCCGACGAATTTGATTAGACTGACTAGGCTGACCCTGACCAATGTGCGAGGCTAGATAAAAGCAGCAGGATCACTCTCAAGACCATTCGACATCAACAACGTTCTACGACAAGAGGATGTCCTATCATGTTTCCTCTTTAACCTGGCCCTCGAGAAAGTGATGCGTGATGCTGAGGTAAATGCAAGAGGTACAATCCTCTTTGAGCCCACCCAACTACTGGCCTATGCTGACGATATTGACATTATGGGAAGAACCACCCGAGACGTAGAAACTGCCTTCATCCAGATCGAGCAGGCGGAGATTGGCGCGAGATCTTGGGCTGCACATCAATGAAGGCAAGACAAAGTATATGGTGGCAACGTCAGCACCGAAAACCAACCAACCAACAACATCAAACCGCACTGGTCAAACAGGAAGAATAAGGATAGGAGAATACAACTTTGATACCGTTGACAATTTCTCCTATCTAGGGTCGAAAATCACAACCGATAACAGCTACGATGATGAAATCCGCGCACGGTTGTTGTCAGCCAACAGAGCCTATTTCAGTTTACAAAAACTGTTCCGCTCGAAACGTCTCACCACAGGGTCAAAGCTCTTACTGTACAAGACAATGATCTTGCCAGTCCTCATGTATTCCTCGGAGACTTGGGTTCTTAGCAAGAAGAATTGCGAACTCTTGGCCGCGTTCGAGAGAAGAATCCTCCGAAGAATTTTTGCCCCCTACAGGAGGATGGACGATTTCGTAGGATACATAACGACGAAATCTATGAGCGATACCATGACCGTCTGGTTGTGGATAAAATCCGGCTCAATAGGTTACGGTGGGCGAGTCACTTAATCCGTATGGATAAGGATGATCTCACCCGGAAAGTTTATGAAGACAATATCTATGGTAGAAAAAGAAGACGAGGCAGACCCCACCTAAGATGGAGCGATGGCGTAGGTCAGGACGCCAGACAGCTTTTAGGGATATCGAATTGGTGGACCTCGATGCAAAACCGGGATGTCTGGAGTTCCTTATTAAGGCAGGTCTAGACCGGATACCGGTTGTTGCGCCGTTGATGATGATGAAATATTATTTGAACCTATAATCAGAATTCCCTACATATAGGAGAATGCTTGGTAATTGATATCTGGAGATTAGATAATTTGAATCGTCCACTATATTAGGGGCACATAAATTTGCGCGTTTCAATAAAAGATTGTTTCGATATGAATATGATCGATATGATACTATAGCATTACGTTTTGAAAAAATCCCTTCAAATTCAGTAAATTTCGATGCGATTCTTGAAGTCGTTCTCATTTCTAGTCACTTCTTTCTCTACTTTCTCATTGCACGAACTGAATCCGCTGAATAAGTTACGTGTAAATGTAAGTAAAACATATAATTCATCATTTTTTTGGTAAAAGGCAGTCTAAAATCAACGGGTTACTGTTGCCGCTAACCACAAGAGCTTCTTCTCTGCCATTCTAGGATAATTCTTAATGGTCATTTTTCAGAAGAGGATAATCTTGGTTGCCTCTGCACAATTTTTTAGAACCCCCTAGATTAAAAGGATACTCGATTATCTAAACTAAACTGATGAAAAGGCCTAACCCATAAAAAAAGACAAAAATGACAGGAAGAATCCAGGCCACATTTATGATGAAAAAATCGATTAAGCAAGGCAAAGCACTAATAGTTGATGAACATATTTTGAATCTTCGTTAACTGTATGTAGACTGTGATAGTTGAAAAAAATCGAGATAAATGCGTTGTCAATTCAGGCAATTCCTGAAAAAAAATTTAAGGTAATTGAAAGCTTTTGTCATTTATGAACGCTTTGTCGTGAATGACTCTTTTGTATTAAGTATTTGTACTCAATCACATTACTTCCGGATAACTGGCCTATGTGCTGACCAACTTCTTTGTGTGAAATATCATAGTATCATGCCAGCACGAAGAGTTAGGGCTTTTGAGTAACAGCGGTGATCACTTTCCATGATCCATCCTCTTATACAACATACTGAAAGAACATTAGCACAGAACAGCCTCAACTTGATCCAGATTTTAGACAAGGCAGTGAAAGCGGACCTAGCGATGTCAATGTGTCGGATGAGATCCAGTTCAATGCAACCGTCGAAAGAAACCATACTTCCTAAATATACAAATTGATCAAAGACTGAGAAAGAGTGCAATGATCCATCAGACTGAGAACATTGGTTTTCCAAATCCAGGCCATTTAGCGAATGACCCGGCGAGAAAGCAAACAGATGTCATGAGCGTTGCCGGGATGTTTGAGGAAAGATGCCATAGTCCATTGAATTCCTTCATGTCCTTGAGGTAAGGCAGCATTTAGAACGTCGCCGATAATAAGAAGAAATAATATTGATGACAAGATGCAGTCCTGGCGGACTTTGTTTTGGAACTCAAAATCATCTGAGATGTTACGGTGCAGCACGTGATATTTTGTGCCATCATATGTCGCGTTGTGCGTTGTGTGGAAGGTCGCGGTTCAAATCTCACTGGTGGTAGAGGAATCTGTCGGATACCACTCGACTCGACTGTGAATGAGTGTGTGAGTAAAATCACGATAATAATCACGGACGAGCGCAATACTGATAACATTGTCTTCTACAGTGTACTGTAGCTTACCGTTACAGCCATGAATGGAGTGTTCTAACCCATTTCAAAGACCTGATCCAATATGGATCGTTGCGCCAACGATATTATTATATGTCGCTTTGATAATAGCTGTTCGCTGTAATGCCCCTCCTCCGAAGAGCACGCTAGATACAATCTTTGTCCACACCATCGAAAGCTTTCTCGAAATCGATGAAGAGCAGGTGACGCGAAGATCCGTTTAATGCAAGAGCATCCAGAGTAGAAATTAGCTTGCACTCTATCGATCAAGCTTCCGACTTGTTGCTTGATGCGTTCATTAAAGCGGCAAGGAACAGGTAGATAGCCCTTCAATTCCGCACTCAAGGCGGGTGCGCTTCTTTGGAATTTTAACGATCATTCTCTTCTTCCGCTCTCTGGGAAAACTTTCGGATTAATAGGATTTACGTACGTAAGAAGTAGCAAATCTGCATAAATTATAGATGCATTTATCCCTGCGTCTGTTTCTCTTCTGCTTGGAAGAATAATCGGCGAGAAAGAACCTCATCGGATGTCATATGGTTAAGAATCGTGACGAAGTGTTGCTTCCTTCTGTTGCTTCATCAGCTGAAGAGCTCGTCATCGTCGATGAGGAGTCGACTGTTAACGTGCTTCACAGGACCATCGAAAGTTATGTCGTGATGCGTTATGCACTTTTGAAATCACTGTGCTCTGCGACATTTTCTGCTTCTCTGAACAGCGCAATAACAAATTCTCTTTTGTCACGGCGCACACTACCTTGAACTACCCGGGATTTCGCACGGAATACTCCACCTCTACTATGTACATCAGAAATCACCGTAGGTGCATATCACTGTGCAGCTGTAATGCTCCTAACCTGGACCGGAATCTTGCGGTCAGTATCCTGTCAGAAACCGGATCCCAGATTAAGAGAGCGCGTCGTGCGGTAGCCCCCAGCTTGTTTCGTTTAGGCGCAGAATGTCTAACTTATATCGTTGGAATGTTCGCTTGAGTTGGGGGAAGCGATGAGCTTGTGCACATTCCAGGCCAGTCCCATTCTGAGACGTTGTTGACTTTTCAGTAGAAGTAAAGCTTCGAAGTTTGTAGGTGACTCGCCCACACATTTCTATCACTCTTAATCGTCTTTTCTTCTTCTTCATAAGCTTCAACTCAGAAGACGGAAAGTACATGCATGAGGTTGAAATTTTTAATTTTTCAAGTCAAAATCTCTGTAAATCGATCATTTTTATGGCAAATGAGAATTCGATTTATGCTGTATGATAAAATTGGAAATATTTTAGTGGGGTTAATGCACTGCCGCGGAATGAATTATTATTAACGAGGTCCATCCTCATTTAATTTAACATAATCTGTGGAATGCAGATTGAAAATCGGGTGCCGAGAATCCACTTTAAGACCTGAAGGATCAGCGTAAGAATTGGGAAGCCAACGAAAGTACTCACCAAAAATCCTGAATGCATGTTCGGCCTTAACAGCCTTGGGACAGGCATCACTGAATACAGACATCATGTCAAGGAAGTCCTCAAATGTACAGTCGCCATCGTTGCTGGAGCTAAACACTTTACATATCCGATCGCCGAAAGGATTCACCCTCAACTCCGGATATTGCAAAATTTTATTCATTGACAATTTAGCATTTTTATTGTGTCCCACCTTCTCCGGTGCCAATTGTTTGAATTTTTTGTGTGCACTGCAACAGAGTCATATTTTTAGATAAATTTTTATCGCGTATGGCAAGAATAAATTACAATAATATTTCCTTTTTAGTGAAGAATGTTAGATCCTAGAAAAAGGAAAATAAAGTGTCAGGTGACTTTGTTTTGTTGAATTAGCGAAAACTAGAGCGGAAATAGCGAGCTCTTGCTATGTGTATACCTCGTAATCCTGCAACTCCTCTTCGCTGAATTGACTTTTTGTTTGGCCCATTATTATCTAGCACTTACTATAATGAGATTCTTCAATAACATCCGACTCCTCGCCCACTTCTAATTCATAACTGTATGGTGTTTGAAGTTTGGAAAAAGAAACTAACTTTTGACATTTCTCAAGGGAGGGTGAAGGGAATGTTCACTTAACATTTTCCAGCTCAAATACTGTCCTCTACCGAGGAGTCTTCAAAACAAGTTCCACGTATATACTTGGGTTCCGCCTTGGATGTGGGCCTTCTATACTGGAATGAATTTGTATGTGTCTTGGATAATCTTGGATTAAACGTCGTTTAGATGAAATCGCGTGTTATAGTGGTTTATGTTACCGCTCAAACCTTTTACATTATATGGAAAGCAATGGAGGCCTCTCATCGGTCGAAGACTTTAGCTGCGCTCGTTTGAAGTGTTTCGTTTGAGGTTTGTGCCTAAGCGCGACGTCAAATCAGCAGAGGCCAAATAGAATATTCCATTAAATGGCTTTTTTTCAGCTTTTGTCCCGTTCACAAGCGTGGTCGGCCTGTCGTGATCGGTTTCGCCATTTAGCTCTATCGAATGCCTGATCTGGGTGCAATCTCGAGGGTTTTAAACCCCCATCCAGCGTATCAAGCCACCGTTGTTTTCGCCTGCCTTTTGGTCGTTTACCATCGAGTTTGATGGCAAGTGAATTCTCGTTAGCACGAATTACGTGATAATACCATCGAAGACGCCTCTCTCGCATTTCTTCCATGTTCGGTGCAACCCCATATCGATCGCGGATATCCTCATTTCGGATGTGGTCAAAACGTGTCACGCCACTAGTCCAACGCAACATCTTCGTCTCCATTACGGCAAGACGCCGTTCATTGTGTTCTATAATCGGGCAACACTCAGAACCGTAGAGAGCGACACAACTGACGACATTGCCGTAAATTTTTTATTTGAGATGTTCGTTGATACGCCACTTCATCTAGGTTGTGTTATTGTGTGAAGCAATTTCATAGCGTAGTTCTCCATTGGTTGATAGCGTTGACCCGAGGTATTTCAATCGCTCAGTTCTGGGCAGGTCACTGCTTCTGACAGTGATTGTACCTGTTTCATTGGGACCGGTCGTCAAAAATTCAGTTTTATTCAGATTCAATCTGAGACCTTGTTACATGAGGCGATCATTCTATTTTTGGACAAAACAACAACATGAACACCAGCAGAAACAGGAAACGGTTTTGATACACCCGCCATACTTCGAACTTTACTTTTCGGATTGTGGTAAAGCAATTGAACCCAGTGCACGAGTTCTTCTGGCACTAAGTGTTGTCGTAGGGCATACCAGATGTGTTCGTGTGGTACACGGTAAAATGCTTTCTTTAGATCCAGAAATGCAATGTAAAGAGGGCGATGCTTCTCACGGTGTTTCTCCATGAGTAACTGGGCAGCGAGTATTGCGTCATTAGTTCCGCAGTTTTTAACAAATCCGGCTTGATTCACGGTTATTTCAACGATGTCGCGAATACGGTTGTCAAGAATACGTTCAAAAAACTTCATGGTATGGGAAAGTAACCAGATCGGATGGTAATTAGAACATTCTGCTGGACTACTTTTCTTTTTCCATATTGGAACTGTTGTACTTCTTTGCCAGTCAGATAATGTTCTACCTTCCTGAATAACTCGATTAAAGTATTCACTGAGCCACAGTGTTGGGTCCCAGCTCTTCGCTTTCAAGAGCTCAGATGCGATGTCGTCAGGTCCTGTTGCTTTCCCCGACTTCATTTGTTTTATTGCCTCCTCAACTTCAGTTGCGCTGACTGGTGGAACTGCTCCAAATGTCGGCAATGATTGTGATAGTGGAGGATGAGCAAATTCTGCAGTTAAAATCTGTTCGAAGTATTCTCGCCATCTATCCGTTGCGGCTCGACGGTTGGTAAGCAAAATACCGTTCTTGTCATTAACGCAACAGAAGTGTTCGATATCATGTGTGCGTTCATTGCGGCTTTTAGCAAGTCGATACAGATCTCTCTCGCCATCCCGAGTGTCTAGTTTATCGTAAAGATTTTTCAAATGGTTCGCTCGGGTGACACCGACCGCTTTCTTTGCTTCCCGGTTGGCATTCTTATAAATTTGCCAATTAGCAGGCGTTTTATCGTCGAGAAATTTGTGGTAGAGGTGTTTCTTTTCACGGACCTTCATTTCAACATCATCATTCCAAAGCCAAGTATCTCGGTTGATGTACCGCTTACCCGGCTTGGTGACCCTGAGGGTTGCAGAGGCCGTTTTGTGGATCATGTCTTTCATTTGGTTCCACGATTCTTCCACATTCGTAATGGTTGGTAATCGCGTAAGTGAGATCATTTTTTCTTTCTTCTCACGAAATCGTCACCATTTAATATGCGGCGGACCAGTGCGTTCAGTGACTTAATTCGCAGGACGGTAATCAGGTTGAGGTGCGATGGTCTCATAGGGAACGGCTTTGCAATCAGTGACAGTGGTAAAATGTCGGCGTCTTATGAGAATATAGTCGATTTGCGTTTTACTGGTCCCACTATAAAATGTAGGAAGATGACATAATCGTTTAATGAACCATGTATTCATATGTACAAGGTCATGGGAGTCCGCAAAATCGATTATGCGCTCTCCACCCTCATTGCGCGCTCTAAACCTCTTTCCTCCATGGCACCTGATACCATCTGCCTATTCACCCACATGACCATTAAGGTCGCCGGCAATGATGATATAGTCGTCAGTGTACATCTTGCAGGTCTTTTCATCGAAAAGTTACCAGAAGGCATCTTTCTCAGTATCAGGTCGACCTGTCTGTGGTGCGTTCGCGGTGAAGAAGTGAATAGTGCGATCGGCTGATATAATGGTGGGCTTCATCAGCCGATCATCAAATCGTTTGACTTCTTTAATGGCATCACGGAAGCCCTCTGAGATGGCAATGCCAACGCCGTGTTGAGTGTGTGGACTACCAAAATAGAGAAGTTTATAGTCATTTTTATCGCGTTCGCATTCAATGTCACAGTTACACCAAGTGGTTCATCAACTCGTACTCAAGGTATGGGACAACGAATCAGTCTGACGATTGGCAACGAGGCGTTATCTGTCTCATACATAAAAAGGAGATATCAAACAGTGCAGCAATTATAGTGGTATCACGTTGCTGAGTACCATCTATAAGATATTCTCCTCTATCTTGCTAGGCCGGATAGTCCAATACGCCCAGAACATCATTGGCATATACCAAAGAGGCTTCACTCCAGGCAAATCAGCAACAGATCAAATTTTCTCTCTGCGGCAAGCGATGGAAAAACTATTAGAATATGGACAACAGTTGCACCATCTATTCATCGACTTTAAAGCCGCCTATGATAGCATAGCCATGGTAAAACTATGCACGGCCATGAGAGAATTCGGTATCCCGAAGAAATTGATAAGACTGACCCTGACCAATGTGCGAGGCCAGATAAAAGCAGCAGGATCACATCGACATCAACAACGGTCTACGACAAGGGGATGCGCTATCATGCGTCCTCTTTAACCTGGCCTTCGAGAAAGTGCTCCGTGATGCTGAGGTAAATGCAAGAGGTACAATCCTCTTTAAGTCCACCCAACTACTGGCCTATGCTGACGATATCGACATCATGGGAAGAACCATCCGAGACGTACAAACTGCCTTCATCCAGATCGAGCAGGAGGCGATTGGCGCGAGATCTCGGGCTGCACATCAATGAAGGCAAAACAAAATGTATGGTGGAAACGTTAACACCGAAAACCAACCAACCAACAACATCAAATCGCACTGGTCAAACGGGAAGAATAAAGATAGGAGACTACAACTTTGAGACCGTTGATAATTTCTCCTATCTAGGGTCGAAAATCACAACCGATAACAGCTACGGTGATGAAATCCGCGCACGGTTGTTGGCAGTCAACAGAGCCTATTTCAGTTTACAAAAACTGTTCCGCTCGAAACGTCTCACCATAGGGTCAAAGCTCTTACTGTACAAGACAATGATCCTGCCAGTCGTCATGTATTCGTCGGAGACTTGGGTTCTTAGCAAGAAGAATTGCGAACTCTAGGCCGCGTTCGAGAGAAGAATCCTCCGAAGAATTTTTGGCCCGATTTTGGACGATTCCGTAGCCTACATAACGACGAAATCTATGAGCGATACCATGACTGTCTGGTTGTGGATAAAATCCGGCTTAGTAGGTAACGGTGGGCGGGTTACTTAATCCGTATGGATGAGGATGATCCAGCCCAGAAAGTTTATAAGGACATTATCTATGGTAGAAAAAGAAGACGAGGCAGACCTGGAGCGATGCCCTAGGTCAGGATGGGGGCCTTTTCCGAAGGGCTCTCGCGAGTTCCTCGGTCTTTCCAGTTGGGGTGCCAGCATTTAACGTGTAGATACACATCTGTTTTGTTCATATTAATTTACTAACGTCCTGACGCTGTCCATGCGTCCTTGCCCATTTTCCGACAGAACCGGGGACCGTCCTACCGCGTCAACTGAGGTGGACGCCCTAACATTTTTCCGAGGTTTGTTACTCGCTCCGATTGTCTCCTTTCTAACGACATTGGATGCATTTTCTTGGTCGACCTGTCACCAAGAGACATCAGGTGTGATTTAGCACAGTGGAATAACTCCAACTATACTTTATTTATCTCTTTCCTTGATTTCAGCATTTTATTTTTGTTTTACTGAGGATAGTCCAAAGTACGTTGCCTCAAACCATCCTCCTTTACCTGGACTCGGGACCAGCATACTATTTAATAGCATTGCATACAAATATAATTACATATAGTATTTCTTAAATAATTACCTCCTCAAAGTTCCGTTTTGACATTTAAACGGAAATGACATTCACTGCACTCCGCGCCGTGGGATTCGCGAGCCTCGCAGCTGTTATATTAGAATACGCTTCCCAAAATACTGACTCAAACTAAATGTCATTTTGACATATTTTAAAAATTCAAATGCAGAACACAGCTGATTGCTTGACGGATCGAGCACACATTGGTTTAGCGTAGTTTGATTTCTGGAATCCACTCTCAGATTACTCGAAGGCAAATTTACATTTTTAGGGTAAATGTTATGTTTATCAATATTCTAAATATTGTGTTGAATGCTCTCAAGTAGATCCACCATTGATTTTTCTTGTAATCCGATCGGCGATACATGTTTATTTTTAAATAATTACGCAAAAGTATTTTTAAATCGTTTATCGTCTATTCTTCGGTCTTCCAGCTATAAAGATATCCATCCAAAACAATAAATCAAGAATGGTAAGTGTATTTATTCTCGAAAAGTAGCCTCTGATGAAATTCGAACCTATTAGGCGAGCACAGCTGTTCTAGCCGGTCTCGGCCTTGCGGCAGTCGGTTTTCTTGGGAAACACCTCATGCGCCGAATGCCTGCGATGAGCGAGAAGTTGACGGAGGCAATAAAGACCTTGCCCAAATTCGATGCTGAATCGCTAGCCAATTCGAAATACTATAAAGGAGGATTCGAACCGAAAATGAACAAACGAGAAGCATCGCTTATCCTCGGTGTCAGTCCTACGGCGTCGAAAAATAAGGTAATGCGTAAATACTATTGAATAAGTAGAACGACGATAAGGAATAGTGCTTCGATTCCCCTAATTACAGGTGAAAGATGCCCACAAACGAATAATGTTGTTAAATCATCCAGATCGTGGCGGGTCACCATATCTTGCAGCCAAAATCAACGAAGCCAAGGATCTTTTAGATAATTCGAAGTAGGAATATGGCCTAGCGGTAGCTCTGAGAGTTTGGTAGAGCCCAAATTGCCTTGTACAAAAGTTAGTTGCTTTAATATATTATCAAGTTTGAAATTTGCTTGGTTTTGCTTACATATTCACATCTATGGGAGGTCAAATACCGGGTTACATTGAGGAATATTTCCTCTATCATCAAAACTAGCAGCACCACTTTCAATTTGGAATGCAGATTTCACTTCAAACGGTAAACAAAGTGAATCTTCCTCTTTCCTCTAATCGTTATTAGAATTGATTCAATGTATGTCTGTCCGTGTTTCTGTCTGGCATCATTTTGCACTGGTTTTAAGGGGGCTCCATGTACTTTTACAGAATATAGTCATAGTTTTGTGAAACTGATCATATTTTTAATGCTGGGTGAAACATAGAGGAGAGAGCTCAAAAATGCCCCAAAAAGTGTAGGTTTCGTTTTAAGAAATTATTCAACTGAAAAATCTAACTTCATCTTAGAAGTACAAAATTTGGTAGGGTTATAAGTAATAATTTAGTGCACAATTTTGGAGTTCGAAAAAACCCAACTATTATTAATAAAGTTATAGAAGGTAAAATTTGTGTAGTTCACGTGGATTTATCGCACTCTAAGACTCGTAATCATCATATAAAGTGAACTCATATGAACGGCGGAGTTGGAAATACATAAGGAATGTTTTCAATTTTTAGGCATGTACGAATGGGAATCCGTGCATAGCAAACTTCTCACACAAGATTAAATTAGAGTCTTTATACCCAAAGGGTCCAGCTTTCGGTATTCCGACTTGTTTAGCCCTTATTCCGATAGTCGGGGGTCAACTTGGTTCTGGTTCGCCTCTTTTCTCGGCAGTAAGCTTGAGACGGATAGAATCGGGAGATTCTCAAGTCACTATCTAGTATCGTCAAAGGCTTTTCCCGCTTCTCCATGATAAGTGCAGTACAATATCGATCTCGAATTTCCTCATTTCGAACGTAATCATAGCGAGTTAAGTCTGTTTTCTGCACAAAGGGAATGCGCTCACGGAACAGCAATATTGAAAGCGATCGTCTGTTTTCAAAGAAAAGGACAGTTCATTAATCAATGTAGGCAGTTTGTTAGTCGTTGAAAGAAACCCGACATTTTGTGTTTTGAAAACCGAAAACAATACCTTTTCTTTGGAAGGGAGGAAAAACCAACCAGGCTGCATTCACTGACTGGCACTGGTCAAGAAATAATAATTTTCATATGCGCTAGCCGACATTCATTCTCTTTACTGATATAAATACTGATAATTTCAAATACACAGTTTTTTTTCGAAAACGGTATTTGGGAGTTTTACAGTGCAATCCACTATAGAAGTGATTTCTGTCATTAGTGAATATAAGGCGGAGAGCCTATTCTCGCAACCATAGATGGCGAAAGAGAATAAGTTCTTAGATATTGTCGATATACTATAGTCCCCCAAAACGAACTTGAAAAACCCAGTTTAGACTTTACCTGCAATGTTCCCTGATCCCGTTGCTGTCGTTCGATCGTTGTGCGTGCGTTTGATTTCATTTATTTCATTATCTCTTCAACTATTCTCGAAGTATTTTCGCAGTCTGTCTGTTGCGGCTCGTCGGTCAATACGCAAGGTATTGTCTCCGTTGTTAACAGCAGAAGTATTTGATATTCTAGGTGTACTGATATTGACTTTTGGCAAGATGATATATATCTTTCGCGCCGTCACAAATATCCAATCAATCAAAAAGCTGTTTGTAGTGAGCTGCTCAAGTAACAACAGACGTTTTAAACATTGAATGCATTTAACATTTTTACTTTTATTAAGCTTCTTTTTTCTGTAAATATGTATATTTCGCGCATTGCTGAACACATTGCCTCCAACAATGTACTGTAGGGTACCGTTACGGTCTTGAATGGAGTGCTCTAACACAATTCAATTCCCCGATCCAATTGGATTGTTGCGCCAACGATTATTATTATGTATATTTTGAGAACTAGTTGCTGTCTCTCTCAGCGCTAGAATTCCAACTTTGTCCGCTTGCTTTGCTTCATGTTTGCGGCAAGAAAATAGCGGCATTTCATAAAAATATAGTCGATCTGCGTCTGATTGGTGCCACTGTGACGGGGCTTATTACTTCCAAGCCCTTGCCTGGAATTTGAATTTTTAATTATCTTTTTTCCCTAAAAGTTAGCTAATTGCTAAAGGATTAAGTAGAACTGCTCTACTCAGTAGAGGTTACTGTCTACTCACTTTGTGAATTACAATGAGAAGCAAGTCAGATGTTGCATCTAAATATATAAACACGGCTTTCATTGCATTTCTGCGATCAATCACCATTTGCACCTGGTAGTTTTCCAAACCACTACAAAATATAGGTAGATGTGAAAATCGTTTAATAGACCTTTCTTGACTTCAGGACGCATAATTTTTTTATTGGAATCGCGGAAACCCTGAGAGATGGCAAAGACAACCCCAACTGGAAGCGCGAGCCACAAATGTAGAAAAGCTTATAACCTTTTTTGTCACGTTGGCTGTCTTTAATAATAAGGAGGATTAAAAACTGATTGTTTTCAACAAATCCTCAATTATATAGCAAACAGGTGCTCATGGATGATAGGCAATAATTTTACAACTTAGCTGATCGGTTAGGACAAGAATATGATGAGTAAAATTCAACCAAGAACATGGGAGTCATTGATCATCATCAACGGCGCAACAACCGGTATCCGATCTAGGCTTGCCTTAGTAAGGAACTCTAGACCCCCTGCGGTTGTTTGCATTTGCGCCCAGGTCCACCAATTCGATATCCCTAAAAGCTGTCCTGACCTACGCCATCGTTCCATCTAAGGCAGGGTCTGCCTCGTCTTCTTTTTCTACCATAGATATTGCCCTTACAGATATATCACAACTGATAACAGCTACGACGATGAACTCCGCGCACGGTTGTTGACTGCCAACAGAGCCTATTTCAGTCTATAGAAACTGTTTCGGTCGAAACATCTCATCATAGAGTCAAAAGCTCTTACTGTACAAGACAATAATCTTGCCAGCCCTCATGCGTTTCTCGAAGAAAAATTGCAATTTCCTGGCGGCATTCGGGAAAAGAATTCTTCAAAGAATGTTCGACCCCCCCATGAGGTTAGACAATTCCGTAGCCTATATAACAACGAAATTTATGAGCGATACCACGATCATTTGGATGTGGATAAGGTCCGGCTGAATAGGTTACGGTGGGCGTATGAATGAGGATGATCCAGCCCGGAGGGTCTATAAGGGCAATATCTATCATAGAAAAAGGAGACAGCTTTTTGAGATATCAACTTGGTGGACCTGGGCCGAAATGTCTGGAGTTCCTTACTAAGGCAGGGCTAGACCGTTGATGATGATAATGATGTCCGGATGGCTCAGTCAGTGGTTAGAATGAGTAAGTGAGTCCAATCAGCGCAATAATCCCAGACGAACGCAATGCTGACTACATTGCCTCTTACAGGGTACGGAAGTCCTGCAATGTCCTGTTACGGTCCTGAATGAAGTGTTGTTCTGATCCAATTGGATTGTGGTGCCAATGATTATTAATATTATGTATAGCCCGGCCTTTCAGCTCGTTATGAAAATTTTGCGGGACTTATCCCGTCGTTGAAACTACTAACTACGATCATTTGTAGTCTCTAAGTCAGCTTCATATCGCCTGCCAATTATGAAGCACGCTTGTTCTTCCTTGAGAAGCAGAACTAGATCGGGCCTATTGTGGTTAACACTGTGGTCGGTGGCAATAGCGTGATCCTAAAGTAGTTTGATCCGATCATTTTTCAAGATTTTCTGTGGAGTATACTTAGAATAACGATTGTAGTTGGCCACTAAGTTATACTTCAAGGCAAGGTTGTTTTCAGGACAAGACCGAGAAGCCATTCAAATTCCCCCAGCAATTTAAGTTTAACCATTGCTATAGCAGGTGTTGTTGTTTGCAATATGCCGAGGTATTTGTATCATAGATGTTGTCCCAATCCGTACCCTCAATTTAGATGGCATTTTGTTTGTATCCTTCACTGTCAGTGTGTTTTCTCTGAACTGCATGCGGACAGCCCTATTGAACTGGATGGTGATGTCCAAGAAGGAGCGAAGTGGGTTTTCGTCTTTGGCATACAATTTGATGTTGCCAATATACATTAAATGGGTCAATGTACATTTCGACAGTATGCTATGTTTGACTAGGAACTCGTATTTGTTTTCATGCAAAAGATGGCATAACCTACTCAAAGCCACCGGGTTTAGAAAATAGCCTTGGAAGACTCCACGCCTGATTGGTATCTCTCCTGATGTTTCTATGGATAGCTTTAGAACTTTGTGTTCGAATTCTTCAACATTCTTCTTACGAGAAGAGCACCTTTTGGGCTCCCGGCCTAGCGTTTGGGGGAATCTCATATCTCATATTCTTCGGATGGGACCTGAAATGCGGTCAATATCCCTAGTTACTAAGGTTCTTCTGACTACTGGCTTCATGAAATGCTTTATAGGGTGAGCATTTAAGTTGCTCCTTTGATTAGTCCGGTAAATTGACCACTCCACACTGAGCTCAAGTGAAAATTTTTGAAAAATTTGTTGCCTGGTTAGTAAGGCAATTCGATTATTTATTATCAGCCGGTAGTGGTTGATGACGTTCTGTTCCGGAACTTATATTAGTTCCTGGAAACGGGTTATAAATGCGTCATGGAGTCGATGTCTGTACCATGCTGGTTTCCATTCCAAATCTGTGGCAAGGTTTGGATCTGAGTGGTGAACTACCATCTTTGTAATATGTATACTCTGCAGAGAATCTTGGGAAATTATCGGGTCAAACTGCTACACACTATCGACCAAAGTGTTAATTATAATTGACTCGTTCTAGTTCTGTTTCTCAAGGAAGAACGAGTGTGCTTCATAATCAATGTAGACGTACCGTTTGACTGCAATATTGTTGACAAACAGCCAGAAAAAATCCGGAACTATACTCTCTTGGCGGACAATATGAAGCAGACTTGGGCACTACAAAAGGTCGAAATAGTTCTTTGGTAAAACAATTCAATTTTTTAGTTTTAGAATGAAATAATTTATTTTATTTTAATTATTTATGTTTCTTTGACGCTGCAGTTTTTCCTGAGAGAAAACTTCCTCTCTTGATTTCATCCTGCATTTTCGCTCTCAAAAATTGTTTTTTGATGTCATGGCGTCCGACATGCAAGCTGCTTGCTCCGCTACAACACTCCACCCCAGCTGAAACCAAAGAGGGTTTCAACGAGGAACCAGATGCACGTCTCCCTCAATTCACCTGCCGCAAGGCAAAGTGCTCTAGTCGAGCCAAGAAAACCATGCCCCCGACGTTGAGGCTATAATTTTGTGGGCCTCGCCCGAGGACTTTGGAGGGTCCTTGTAAGGTGGCTGCAGCTGCTTCCGAGAGGCGTTCGTCTCGATTGTGAGGCAATACCTGAAATCGTGTCAGTCTCACAAGGTGGATTGTGTGGAAACGCTTGATGGACCGAGGGAAAACTCCTACCTTTTTTCTCACATGCTTTGCACTGCTGGCACGCGATGCACTGTCTGGCCCAAGAATTGATTCCTAGTTCATGGACGGTCAGAAATGCTTTGCGGTTTGTTGTCCGAATGCCTAAGTGCGTCAGATCGTGAACGATGTGAAATACTTCCTTTCAGAAATCGACTGGAATACTAGATTGTTCAATAAGTTTTGCGGTTCGATAAAAGAGGGTGTTGTCACTAGCCAAATTTTTTTTTGTGAGTAGAAGTCCTAGACATCTCATTTGGCTGTGTAAGCAATATTTTGGCTGAAGTGTTGGGTTTCAGAAAGCTGTGCCCACAATGGGTACCGCATTTGCTAACAATGGAACAAACACACATTCGAATGCGACTTTCTCAGCAACATTTAGAGCGTTTTCGAAATGATAAAGTGGATTTTGTGGGTCGATTCATCACTATGGATGATACTTGGGTTTGTCACCAAAATTCTGAATCAAAACAAGAGGCTAGAGAGTGGATTGAACCTGGCTCTTCGGCTCCGAAACGAGTTCGTGTCCAGAAATCGGGCAAAAGGTGTTAGCATCAGTTTTTTGGGAATTTTGTTTGTGGATTACTTGCAAACTGGTAAAACAAATTCTGAATATTATTGCAACCTTTTAGAATAGCTGAAGGAAAAAATTCATGAAAAAAGACTAGGTTCGCAGAAGAAAAAAATTCCTTTTCATTAGGACAGTGCACCGTGTCACCAGAGCATTTTGACAATGGCCAAAATCCATGAAGTCAAGTTCGAATTGTTGGAGCATCCACCGTATTCACCAGATTTGGTCCCTAGCGACTTTCATCTGTTTCCAGACTTAAAAAATGCTTGCGTGAAATGCGTTTTTCATTAAATGATGAGGTCATAACGGCTGTGGAAGCATATTTCAGATTCTCACTTCAGGGATGGAATTCATGAATTGGAATCTCATTGGAACAAGTGTATTGATGTTCACAGAGACTATACTAATAATAAAGTGTATTTCAAACCATAAAATTGTATTTTTCTTATCGAACCGCAAAACTTATGGAACAACCTGGTATATCGCCTTGGTCCTTTATCTTAAGTCTCGCAGTATATACTGGATGTTCGAAGATAGAAAACTTCCTAAATGCGTATTTGGAGTTGGTCCTCAAGCTTTGAAGAACTGCGTCTTGCTTCTGCCGCTACGATCCGGGAAATCGACATTAGCGGGGATTTTGACCTCTGCAACATGTTATAAAACGTTGGGAATTACGTTATCTTTTCGACACACGTGTTGAATGTCAGAAGTGAATTGGTTGACAAAGTTCAAGTACCGAAGTTGGTGAGGGGACGCTTTATCGGGCTTTTGTTTCAAAGCAAAAGTGGCTTATGGTTAGTGAACAATATGAACGGCCTGCCTTCAAGGGAAAACCGGAATTATTTAAGCCATCATAATGAACTCAAAGAGTCCGAAAGCTGGAGCTTAAGGGAGTTGATGGGATGCCTTCCAAGTTCAAAGTTGAGAATGTACGGCAGTTTGTGACAGTGTCATACGCCATTGGGTTTAGTGACCATGTGAAGTTGCGAAGACCAACAACTGTCTGAAGGTCTGCAAATACTCTGCTTAAGAAGTTCTTCAAATTCTTTCCGCACAACTGCGAGCTTTTGCGGTGGTAATGGACGCATCTTCGAAAAAATCGGGGAGCCGGTAGTATTGATGTGGTGTTGAACATGATGCTTATCGGGCTCAGAGAGACTACGCTCGGTAGTGACGCTGCGGAATTTTTGAACAAGTGTGTAAGTGGGTCGGAAATGTCTGAGACCTGTTATGCAGATCTACTGGCAATCTATAGTGGCACAGGGAATCGGCGCCTAAGATGGGAATGCTGATGCCCGCGGTAATGAAGCGTCAAGAAAGCGCTCGTTGAAGTCCTAAACTCAAGTCTATCTGCCTGCAGTCATACGTGCGGATCGACGAAGAAATTGCTGCCGCAAGTTTCAACGATTGCGGTATTAATTATTATGCCGGAGTATGGGAAGAACCGAGACTTCAACGCCTGTATCGACCAGGTATTTACGCCGGCTCAAGAAGTCGTAGATTGTGAGGCGATGTAGTGCTGGATTTCGGGTAGCAGTCGCCAGAACTTCTGGCAAGTCTGGTTTTTGGGGTGAGAAATTGCAGGGGTTGATATATTTCCAAGTATCTTCGGCGAATTTACGATGGTACTAGCATGCTCCGACTCTTGCCGAAGGTCCGACGACCTAATATCCGATCGCCCATTTCGGGAGGCGGGTCCAGACCTGGATCTAGTCCTACTTTCCGAACGCAAAGCACTGACGGCCTCTGCCAACTCAGAAACGGTAGCTGTTAATGCTGTCACCATTTGCTGCGGCTGAGCCACCTGGCTTAAGTTTCTGCGAGGCACCTCACCGTACGTACGTACGCGGTGACCGCTAACGTGTCAAGAGGCTCCGCACATGTCAGATGGTCTGTGTGCTCTCCGGGAGTTTCTGCAACAACAAAGAGTGAATTTGTCCCACCCAACTGCTTCGTTAAGCGCAGCAGTTGACTTGGCGCACGGTTACCTAGCGCTATGGAGATGCTGTAGTGTGGAACCGCTTAGGGAGGATTCACCTGAGCTCCACACCAAAGTAGTGCAAATCACCACGACTTGAAACTCACCCACTTGAGTAGCTCGACCACCTGTTGGTAGCAGGTTGACAGTCACGGGCCAACGTAGGAACCGGACAGTTCAGTCTGTGTCCGTACAAAGTAAATGTATAAATAATTAAACAAATCACCAATCAGCGAATAAATTTAAATTTATATCTTATATAGAATGCTATAAGAGAGTTGTGATTTTCGTGCGACGGAATTTAAAAAAAAAGAATAAAATTAATTAATTATAGTATTATAATAATTTTAATAATAGTAATAACGTTAGCTCTGTCAGTAAGTGGTAGAGTTTAGCCGCCTCACTTACTGACAGACGCTTTATGAACTGTTCTTTTAGTTTTTCATAAGAGCAGTCCTCGAGAACGTCGGAGACAAGCTCATGTGGCCCGTCCAGCGCCTGTTTGAAGCGAATGGCTTTCATTGTGACGCCGGCCAAAACGAATTGGGCCTCGAGCTGAAGGAACCACGCTGCCAGGCTCCTACGCGAAAACGGCGGCACCCGTACGACACGGCAGTTACCGAGGGACTCACCTCTATTCCGGTCGACATCGTGGGCGAACATCCCCCAAGATATCAAACTAGTGCAGAAAACAGCGGAGAAAGAAAAATTATGTTGCGCCATCTCTTGCGGCGTTCTCTTTTCTTAATATTTTGTTAGTTTTTTAAAAAAAATGTTAACAATAAATTTTAAGTTGTGTTTGAACGAAAAACAAATGATCTTCACAACCACCTGAGGCACGTTATCATTGATACGACCACAAACATACTTGGTCCCAGCCGCAAAAGAAGTCGGAACGGCTGGTTTGACGATGAATGTAAGCTAGCAACGGAACGGAAGAATGTCGCATACCGAGTAATGTTGCATTCTCAAAGAACGCGGACCCGCGCAGAGACTTATCACGAACTCCGTCGAGCGGAGAAGCGACTTCACAGACGGAAAAAGGAAGCCTAGGAGAACCAACAAGTCTATGAACTAGAAAATTACAGGGAACATTCGCACCAGGCGCGGAAGTTTTACCAACAAGTCAGCATTGACGTATACCAAAGAGGCTTCACTCCAGGCAAATCAGCAACAGATCAGATTTTCTCTCTGCGCCAAGCGAAGAAAAGACTGTTGGAATATGGACAACAGTTGCACCATCTATTCATCGACTTGAAAACCGCCTATGATAGCGTAGCCAGGGTAAAACTATACACGGCCATGAGTGAATTCGGTATCCCGACGAAATTGACAAAACTGACTAGGCTGACCCTGACCAATGGGCGAGGCCAGATAAAAGCAGCAGGATCACTCTCAAGACCATTCGACATCAACAACGGTCTACGACAAGGGGATGCCCGACCTCTTTAACCTGGCCCTGGAGAAAGTGATGCGTGATGCTGAGGTAAATGCAAGAGGTACGATCCTTTTTAAATCCACCCAACTACTGTACAAGACTATGATCTTGCCAGTCCTCAGGTATTCCTCGGAAACCTGGGTTCTTAGCAAGAAGAATTGTGAACTCTTAGCCGCGTTCGAGAGAAGAATCCACCGAAGAATTTTTGGCCCCCTACATGAGGATGGACGATTCTGTAGCCTACATAACGACGAAATCTATGAGCGATACCATGACCATCTGGTTGTGGATAAAACCCGGCTCAATAGGTTACGGTGGATGGGTCACTTAATCCGTATGGATGAGGATGATCCAGCCCGGAAAGTCTATAAGGGCAATATCTATGGTAGAAAAAGACGAGGCAGACCCTGCCTGAGATGGAGCGATGGTGTAGGTTAGGACGCCAGACAGCTTTTAGGAATATCGAATTGGTGGACCTCGGCGCAAAACTGGGATGTCTGGAGTTCCTTACTAAGGCAAGCCTAGACCGGATACCGGTTGTTGCGCCGTTGATGATTTTTGAGAAAAGTTCGTGTGGCAGGCAGACAGACGAAACCAATTTTAATAAGGTTTTCAGCATGACTTTAAAAAGTTGAAATTTCTAGTCTTGCCTCTTTAAGGAGAGGAGCGTCATTTTAGTTTGAAGAGCCGAGAGACATGCAAGAGTCCAAAGTAGGAGGTCTAAAAAATTTTACGTGTTAATTGCAGTCATAGTCAATTTTCCAAATACTCCACTGATAGTGACTTCTCTGTGGGTTGCGGATTGAGAACTCACTCGGAATTTTGCGGGGTCGCCCCAGAAACACAAGGTGCAGAACAGGGGAGGAAAAGTGCAAGCGTCTCGGTAAATAATGGCGATCTGAAATATATACACGAAAGAGTCAACTTTGAAATACTATTTTAGATTTTTCGGTTTGCTAGATTCTGAGAACGGGTCATTGAAGTAATTGACCTATTTCGCTGCAAATTTCAAAGAAGTTATTTAAAGTTTTGCATCCTGGAGAGCCGGGCCTGGAGCAACGGGCGTTAAAATACTCATAACTTGGTCAATTTTACTCCAATCAATTTGAAAATCTGACAAAATATTCTTGAGATGCAAAGTAAAATACCCTGCACGCAGGTGTGGTTGTCGCGTCATATCTCATGTAGGGGTTTACGGTAACCATATACTTTCCCAGAGTTTGGCAGTAAAAGGGGTAATCTACTTCCTATAGTGTCGGAGGCCGAGTAGTCTCTAAAATGTCACCACACATTGCAGCTACTATATACGGGGTTTCCTTGCATACATAACAGATAGATGGCTTTCGTTCAAAGGATACAGACAGGTTTCGCCCAAATATGTTGCTGCCAATTAGCATAAAATGGATGATGTTCGAAAACACTTACATTTCTCCTTTTTGTAAGATTTTTCGGCTATTGTGGAACATGTAAGGATGGTGAAAAAAATTGGGTACCCGCAAGAGTGGATACTTACAGTAAATATATTCCGTTGCTGCTGGGTCTAAGAAAGCCGTGCACGTGAATTAATTCAGACTTGCTGTCGGTAACACCGCGTAAGCAACGAGGAACCATAGAAAAACAACAAGTTTGCTCGTTAATTTGAGATTATAGCTTATTATTAGAGACAGTTAGATACAAATGGTTGATAGAAAATTGTCGGAGTGTTAAACATTTTCCGCTGTATTTCTCCTACGGTTGTAGGTATCCTGGCAGCTTCATTCGCATGAATATCCACGTTGTGAAGAAAGATACTAAAATGAAAATGAATCCCATAGCAGTCACAAGAATGCGGTTTAATTTCGCTTTGCCCGGAGCGTGCGTTTGGTCCATTATTATAAAGCCCAGCCCGCCAAGGGTGAACAGAAAACTACTCGCTAAGCCTTCCATGATGTACTGTCCATTGACACGATATGGCATGAAGGCGACCGGCCGCGAGTGACCGTGTTCGTCTGTCGTCGAACCAACACTTGGGGGTTCCACAATCACGTCATAGATGATTCCTTTAGAGAAAGTTTTATATCGAAAATTGCCCATTGAATAAATAAAATATTCAAACCTCCGGTCACAAGGAAGTAGGAGAGGAGCACCATCGAGAACATCGTCATAGCAGAAGGCTGACGAAACCATGAGGGCACTCTAACTCTTAGATTCGGCACTTCTAAGATTGCGAAAGGAATACTGTACAGAGATTCTAACATTTTTGCAAAAGGCAATAATGAACTTGTGTTCCAAAGAATATCTCCAGCGGCAATGTCCCTATATGACGTGACACCGGTATGTTTTCTTATCGGGCTTTGACAAGTGACAGTCATTTACTCAATTCACAATGACAATTCTCTTTTCAAAACTATATTATTATAGTTGATTAGTTTAATGGGAAAGTATATAATGAAAGACTAAGGAAGTTAATATATCTTCTTTTCTTTCTTTCCATCTCAAAGAAAATATATTCTTTAGGAAAACTTGATTATTTGCTCGATAGTAACGGATCCGCCTACCGAACATAGCCAACTGTCATTAATGCCAATTCGGTTCAATAATAACACGGCCGTCAAACTGACATTTTATCAAATTTTAGTACACGTCAGTCTATAATTCGAAAACATTTGTTATTCTTGCTCTAATGTGAGGAAATCGTTTTCCATTCCCCCAAAAAATCATAATTGGGCCGCCCCTTATGATTTTCGGTTGTACGGTGGACGAATCGATCAAAATGCGTCATCGGTTAAGTATCGCGTACATGAGCCTACTTCTCATATCCCTCATTTCTAGGTGAGTACTTGAAATTTAAAAATCTTAAATTGAGAAAAAGCATCTGCGGACTTGTTCCATGAAGGCCAACTGATTGGAACATGTAGCACTGCCTTTCGGTAATGTTTACATGCCAATTTGGTCTACCGTTATTACGTAAATGTAGAATTTTTGCATTCAAAGTTGGCCGAGGTATTGATGAGTTTTTACTGTTTCTTTTCTGTTACAGCTGCCTACTTTTTCTTATTGTTGCCTCGGAAGCTACAAAGCCGACAAATGATGGAAGCCGTGAAGCGGAATCACCGCATATTGTACTTGCAGATGATAGTGTCAATGACGGATGTGTAAAGGATTCCCTGGTGGGAGCGCATGAAGGGGTAGTCGCGGGTGTTCCGCCACCCGCTAGTGACTCAGTGTCGCGTCAAAAGTCTGATTCAAGTTACGTGCCCAGAAGTGAAGTCTATAGTGAAGGAAGTGCATTGAGTGGCAAAAGTGAGAGTTCTGGTGGTGATAAGAACAAGCAGTTTGGAAATGTGCCAAACGCTGTGGAGAATACCAACCAACAGAATGTGCAAGCAGTGGAGCATACTGAGCCGCCGCAACCGGCACCAATCGACGCAGAGCGGAATGGGGGGCCTGCAACTGCAGAGTCGGCAGCCACAGCTCCGGACGCTGGTGATATCGCTAAAGATGTTGCGGAAGAAACGTAAGTCTGTGCATTATAAAAGTTTGCAATGTGGGTATTGAGCCGCTGGAGCGTTTCGCTTTCTTTATTTGCTCAGGCGGTTGCCGTTTCTGATCCACAAGCGGAATGATGTAACTGCGTTCATTGCGCTGGTAGTCGTTTGAAATGGCTCGAGCTGCTGGTTAGCAGCCACAAAATAATTTACTTAGGTGCGGTCAGTGATCTTTTGGTTTAGAGCTTCCTATATTGTCCTCGATTCAAGCCGGCACTGAATATGTAGTTAAATAATACATCCTTGGTGGTTGATCTCAAAAATGATGGAACAATCGTTCAGACTATGATGATGCGAAATATGGAATTATGAAATTATTATTGATTTCCGATTTTAAGCCAACGAAAGTGTATCACGCATCACGTTATAGTCGACACGAGATAAAATTATTCTTGGACATTGGACAAACTTGTCCAAGTTCTTATCGCCCAGTTAATTTACGACAATATTCCTCCATTTCGGCCAGTAATACATGATCTATTCTACTTTGGAATTGGAATTTGCAACGGCATCAATTACACATAGATGTTACTCATAGTACTTTGCATTGAATATTGTTCGTTTAGCAAATAATGTGATTTCATGTGATACTTATGAATTTTGATTGTCAGAAGCGTCGCCTCAAATTAACCGGACTAGCTTATCCACAATTTTAATATATTATGTAGCAGTTTAACAGAAAAAGAGATAATCAGTGAAATCCGTTGCGCAACTCATAAACTAATCATTCGCAATGAGAAAATAGAAAAAAATGTTTCTAGTTGAAGTGGTCAAACAACTATACTTTTACTCTGAGGAATTATATGTCGTTAAATACGAGATAGTTGTATAAGAATTTTGAGATAATTAAGATTTTGCGCCTGACATTGAACACTTTCCAGAATTTCAGTATTGCTAGGCATTTCAAAAAAAGTAACGGTAATAACGAATGTGTTTATCATTTGCTTCGGTAGTAATACGTTTATAATTGACAGCTTTTTCTTCATCAGTTCTGGTCCTCTTCTGTCAGTAATCATTCCATTCAACCTTTATACTATTGTTTGAAGTCAAAAACCTTGATTTTCTTAATTGTAAATTTACCTTAAGTACAGAGCCTGTATGGTAGATGTCTGCGAATGCTCTTATTTCCAGAGTTCTCGGGAGAACTCACTCTCTTGACATTTCTATAGTCACTTTGGTCTTTTAATCATTACATATTCAGATATCTATCTGGTGTATAAGTATACACAGTTTTTCTTCGACAAGCCTAGCTTTCGAAGAGCAGTGGCTGTCACCTCCTAGTCTGCGCTTATATAGCGAAGGATAGAGTGTTCTGGCAATGCTAGTTAATTTAAACTCGATGTTAGGGGGTAATATCTGCTTGGAGCCACAATTTTGTGATTTTTTGACGACACAGAATCCATTTATTAAAGCCAATGGTACATTAAGGCGGACTTCTACTTCTTTTTGGGAATTATTTGCAACGCAACCACTAAAGACAATATAACGAATTTTTTAATTAATTTGTACATGTTTTGACTTTTCCCTTATCTCACCAGAAATGCAATATTTCGTTGGCTGTTTTTCCGAGCGAATTTTAATTTTTAACTCTTTAGAATTTTTATTTTAACTCTTTAGAGGCTGTAGAAATGGAAAAAAAAACAAAATTTTCAAAATCTAGCTCGGAAAGTCATAGTGAGATGTTCACTGAAAAACTGAAAAATTGATTGAATTCGATAAATATTTCTGGTAGTAAGTAAACTTTCGAGAAAGCGCGTTTACGACAAAGTATAGCATAAAACATGATTGCAAACACTTACGATTCAATCTGCAATACCAGGGCCGTAGAGTCCTTTTCTTCAATAAGAACATATTCTCGGTTGGCTGCACTTTTATCTCTCTGTTGAATCCGGGCCCCTTTTGCAGCGTCACTGACGCCACGCTCGGAATGGTCGATCAATTTCTCGTTTCCCAAAGTAATCTCCAATACGTCCATTACTTGCAAAATAAACAAAAAACCTTCGTTGAGGATTATTACTGCTAAGCGGGTTGCTATTTAAACTCCCCGTTTGCCCGAATGCAAATGTTTTCGAGCCAAAATGGCACAACAATCCATATTGGATCAGGGCCTTGAAGTGTGTTAGAGCACTTCATTCAAGACTGTAACGGTACACTACAGAACACCGTAGGAAACAATGTGGTCAGCATTACACTCGCCCGAGATTATTACCCTGATTTGATTCAGGTACTCATTCACAGCTGAGTCGCCTGGTATCCGACGTCAAATCACGATACAAATCCCACTGCCGCCAGCGATATTTGAACCGAAACCTTCCGTACGACAGCTTTGTGCTCTAACCATTCAGCTATCCGGACATATTCAAATATAGCTTTTGAAAAATTCGATGCTGTTTTGAGTGTGTGCATCTAAGCATCTTTCTAGTAAATTATCAGAAGACAGATCAATTTTTGAAAGTCCCTTGGATTTCAGCCTGACGCCACTTGTTGAGCGGACGTGTTTTTCACGAAATCCTTTTTATGGCGTATTCTTAACGTCATCTAGTGTCAAAATATGCGAAAAGCAATGGATTTGTTGAGATCACGACGGTGGAAAACCGCCTTAAGGTATAAAATTCGAAGAATTTTGTGTAAAATTCTCATGAAGAAATATTAAAAAATAAGGCGGCAGCAATTATTCGAAAGTGTCTCCGAAAAAAGAGTAATTGTGGTGCCCCCCATAACTCGGTGTTAGATCATTTGAAATCAAGTTCTTTCATTAGGTAATCGTTTTTTCCCCAGGTAATGCCGGGAGAGTTTTTGGAAATTTCAATTTTCCATTTTTTGGAATGGGCTAATTTATTATTGTAAAATAAAAAATATTAACAGGTTTGAAAAAAAACTCTCCAGCGTTACCTCGTAAATTATTCACTGAAATAATGTTAAACATTTCAAAAGGATCATTGCGGTAATTTTGGTGTTTTGAGTAATTTGTAGGAAAAACGCTTTGAAGTTTTGAACACTAAAAAAGATTGGAATAAAACATTCATAAGCGAGTTTTATCAGCTTAGCTCACATGATGCTAGGTCCATAAAAGATGTTGCTATCATCCATGATGTATAAACAGAGACAGAGGTTCCATTTAAGTGGTTTGATGAGATTTTCCAAATAAGTTGGTTTGAACTCTTATTGTTGGTCTGCGTAAAACCTGCGGCACATCGCTCCAGGAAGGCATCTTTGCTCAGATCTGCATCTTCATCTTGCTCCGATTCATCTCAAATTTTCTAACAATATTCTTGAAAGTCAAATAAAATAAAAATTAAAAACGTTTAGAGGCCAGAAATGAATAATTCGTCTGATGACAATTCAGCCACGGACTTTGCTGAAAAAATCGATGTTTAAGTTGGAATATATATGGTTGGCATTTATTCCTTGGTGGGGTATAGCGCATCAACGACACTTTCGCGCCATGTGCTGAAATGCATTTCGTTGCGAGATTCTCGCATTTCTTCTCAAGATTTCGGGTGACAGTGATAGTCACTTTCCAAGTGCTACTCCCATATAGCAACACAGAAAGAACACCATCACAGAACAGTTTGAACTTGGCTTTGGTGTTGAAGCGAAAGCGGATCTAGCGCTGTTAATACGTCGGGCAACATCCAGTTCGGTACCATTGTCGGCGGAAACCACACTGCCTAGATATCTACAGTCTAATTCCACTTGCTTCTCTTTCCAACTCCAGTGTGGGCGAAGATCTTTGACCCGGTGAGAGAGCATGCGAGATGTTACAGACCATTAACTCCCCCACGTCCTCTGGACAAGACAGTATGAAGAACATCAGCGGTAACAAGAAGAAATAGTATGCATAACAAGATTTAACCCTGGTGGACTCGCTTTGGACCTCAAATTCCTTACATTTTACCGCGGTGGTGCACTTGACATTTGGCGCCATCATATGTCACTCTTACAATAGCCATTTTCAGATATATTGACTGTTCACACTGTCGAAAGCTTTCTCGAAATCCATGAAAAGCAGGTGAAGCGGAGATCTAAACTTCGTACACTGTTGCAAAATGATCCGTAGGTGATTGATATGGTCAATGCAGGAGGCTCCAGAGCGCAAATCAGCCTGCTTTCTGTCGATTAAACTTTAGAGTAGTTCTCTGATGGGTTTCAGGATTATTTTAGCTATTATTTTTGCGACTGCAGGGAGCAAACCGATACTTCTATAATAGACTCCCCGCGTTAGAAAATGACTATATGTTTTTTTATGCCGAAATAATAGTTTTACTTGTCAAATTACCATATCCGTTAAAAAAACCAATTCCCGGTGATGTTATCGAGCGAGCAATTTGAATCTTATCTACGTGAAGGCATCCGGTTTAGTGTTTGCTATTTATTACTTTTCAATTAATCGGTTTTCCAGAGGAAAGTGGGAAATTGATACGTGAATGGACAATCTTTCAAGTTACTTTACGTTTCGGCAGTAGTGTATTATTAGTTAAGATTGGAGTTAAGGTTTAAAAAATGTTACTTCACATTGAAATGATCCTCACAATTTAAACCCAACTCCAAAGAAACTGGATTCCGTCGAACGATCCACTTCTTCCGAAAATCTCCTTTCGGAATAGCCAAAAAAGCTTTCTGCGGGGTTTTTAAGGAGTTATTTGTGCAACGAGGCACGGAACAATATTTCACCGTACTCATTAGCATTTCACGCGGGAAATTAATATTGACAGTTTTATATTTTTATGAGTAATTACCAGTTGCGGGCTACTGAAATTTCTTCGCTCGTTTTCAATCTGTTTGAATTTGGTTACTGGTTGGTGCTACGATGGCGCCTTTTCAGCACCTGAGTAGCACCCGATAAAAACATTTTTGATGACGGCTCAATGCTCATCGAAACCCTCAGGCGGATTACTCAATGTATCTGCTTTCCGATCGGCAAGATATCTGCCCCACTGTCGAGCGACAGTTGGATCATACAAGCGATCGATGTTGAACTTAGGGGTCGTAGTTCTTCAACCCTGCGAGATGTGGCGGATGCAACATGCAAGCGTAGGTAAGCGACCATAATATAGTGATCCGCTTCGAGGCCGATGTCACCGTCTCTCTTGTCATGCACATCCGGGAGACAACCAATAAATCCACTGCAGATCGCAAAATGGCCAATCTAATTGCTTGTATGTATGTATGTCGGTCAGTTGAAACTCAACCTTATGGCAGGTTCTGTTCTCGAACAATGTGCCGTGAATGACGAGGCTATGGAGGCTGCAGAAATTCACAAAAAGCCCACCTTGGTATTCAGATCACCCATCGCGATCACAATTTTATCTTGGGGAAGCGCCTCCTCAACTGCATTTAATTGCTGGTAGAAAGCATCCTTCTTCACTATATCGGAAATCTCCGCTGGTGTATAGGAATGTACAATTGTGATGCTCCTTGACCTGGGAGAACTTGACATCAGATTTGCTACCGCCACCTTCCAGATACCAATCGTAGGCCGCTTTCGGTAACCAAACGGTCTTCGGTATGAGGTTAGTTTTTATCCGAAGCGTTTTTCACGTTTTGGTAGCAATAAAGTTTGAAAATTTGCGGAATGCTAGCTCACAAACTTATATCCCTTTTAGTCATCTTTTACGATAAGCAGGGAACAATTTAAGTGCATTCTTAAGCCGCAACTCACAATCTGTCCAATTCTATGTGGATTCTATTTTATTTAATTCTGTAGTCCCGTATGAACACTGTGTTCAAATACAATACTCAAAAGTTGTATTCAAGCTCTAATGTGAACTGCAGTTTTTTAATGGAAACAGGTCCAAAATTAATGTAATCCTATATAAGTATCTAGACTCTTCTCCCTCAATGTGCCAAGGCGTTCGACGAAACCTCAGTGGCAAATAAAAAAACACTCAAACAATTAGTCTAAGTTCAAATCATCTGTAGGAAATTGCGAGTACAGATGACTTGCAGAAAATTGAAATCGATCGATTTCTTTGACATTTAATGTTTGGTTGGTATCTTAATTCATATCACAGAGTTCGGCCTATATTCTCTTAATTATTGAGGTGTCCTGAGAGAGAATCCTTATAACTCTAAAAAATAGAAAAGATGAATTGATAAAAATAAGATAAATTTTGGAAACTTTTATGCAAAAGGCGGAAGCTTATCTCATCATACTCGTATTTTTAGCGGACTCCAAAGTGTTGTTAACGAGTAGAATCTCTACCAATAATATGTCTTGTGTTCGATTGTCATCTGGTAGACTAGTAAAATGACAAGTCAACACCCACAAAACCATCGCTTCTTACTCGAAATAACCTATAGAATTATCTACTCGGACGATAGTTTAGCTATAAGAAAGAAAAATCCTAGGAGAGAAATCTTCCCTCTTTTTGCTTGTGCTGTAATCATTGCTACTTCCCTTTAATTTATCATTTGTTCGCACCTTGAAGTAAATTGGAACCCTTTCGAACGCTTTCTACGAAATAATTTACTGCCTTACGCTTACTACCACTCCATAAACGACAATGCTATGTCTTGTTGTCAGCACATAAATAACTCTAGCAATTTTATAGCGCGGGCGGAGAGAAAATTCAACGCACCACTTGGAATCTTGGATCATGAATGAAAATGTGGTTTTAAACTCAATTGCCTATCAAAATGGCATTCCATTAAAACGTTAAACCTCAACTCAACGCATTTCATATGATTTTATATGGTGGTTGCTGCTGTAGGAAACCTTTTTGTGTCTCATGCATTACAAACTTTGATAATAAATCATATTAGCGCGAAGAGATATTTTTATTCTTAGTGTGCTGGGGTGATTCTGTTGTGGGTAGAGTCGGTGAACTGTGTAATTATTTTACATTAAACTGAGTAGGGCGTGCAGCAAATGAGTTGATCTCTGCGGAAAATCTCAATTTTGTAATTTGCCTGCAGTAAGAATGTCCCTTTTTGTACTGAGAGCATTGAAATTGAGGTTTGATTTGTGTTTTCCAGAGGTAGTCACCATAGTCACCCCTTCAGAATTCCCTACATTGAATGTCAATGGAATTAAGTTTCAAAATCAATCTAAGTTGAGGTGGTTAATGGATTTCTCCTGCAAGCTCTTTCGCTCAATTGTGTTATAAATGCGGTGAGTGCCCATTCGAAAAAAATAACTAAATGCATCCTTTTTGATCCTTTTTCGTTATTCCTCCAGCATTGAGCAAAGTTGACAAGTGCTGGCAGATGACACTATTACACCAACAACAGGTGGGAATACACTATTATTGGTTTGGTTCCCTATGAAATGAATAATTGTTCAAAACGTGGATTTTGGTAGAGCATAACTTCATTAGCTACGTTTCCGACCTGAGATTGAAATGGACAACGATGCGTTGAAGGCCATCGTGGAAGCGAGTCCCAGGCAAAGGGCCACACCACCTTGGAAAAGCTGTCACCTTGCGGAATTCGGCCACTTGATGATACTTCCTTCCTTGAATCGCAACAAAAATGAGTAAAGGTCGAATTTTTAATACCATTTTCAAAGGCGGTGAAAATTTTACGGAGAGGGAAGGGGAGATCCTCCCATTCCAAACCCGATGAAAGCTCGTAGTGGTCGACTGTACAGGTAATATTCGTTCTATTAGGTGCCTCTGGAAAGTGAATAGGTCGAGTCTAGATTTCTTTGAAAAGGGGGAAATAGGTAATTTGCAAAAAAAAGACAAAAAGTTGACAGATGGTTTCGTAGGAGGAGTCCGAGAACTGCAAAAGAGGGAGTAAGCTGCTCCCCAGGTGATTCGGACTCCCAGCATCCTCAACAAAAAAGGTAATTTGCGTTTAAATTTGTCCTCGGAGGTTTTTCATTGCCATTATATAAGTCTCATCCCCAGAGTCAATTATTTTTAAAATTGATCAATATATATGATTTTTATCTAAGGCTAAAACAACCTATGATTTCTGGGGCGCAAATTGTCCCATCCAATTAGAGTGCTCAACATTTGCTTATAATTAGAATATGTGGCGCTAGGAGGAACATAACCTCTGTTTATTATCTCCTTCATTTTCACCGTTATGAATCAGCTTTTGAATATTTCATTACATCCTCCTGATCCCATAGTGCTGCTCGACTTGTTTGTTCTTTGGCCCAAAGTCAGTCATTATGGCTACACCGATGGCTTTTTCGCGAACGTGAGTGCTGCATAGCCTGGAAAAAGTTGAGATTGATTTATATCATCTTTATCACCGATTTGCGTTAAGGGCTTTTCTGACCGCAGTAGGTCAATTGTCCACCCCTCCTTTCCTATGCATAGCGCGTAATTTGAGTCGGCTAATCAATCTAAAGGCACTTGTAATGTTACTTTCTCACTTAGCTGACACATAATCCAGTTTATGTATAGCGGTATGTGTCTCGTGGGCTTTTCGCAGTATTTTTATCGTTCATTTCTGAAGTCGGATTAGATCGAATCCTTTTCTAAGCCTGTGGGTTTAGCCATCAATTTGTAGTGACCGCGGCTGCGCGACGGGAGCGGAATCTCATTCGGCTCTTTCTTAATTAATTTGCTTTAACAATGCATTTAATAGTGTGCAATTGCCTTAATGTTCGCCGTAGATTGCACATTATTGAATGCATTCGGGCGAATTGATCTTGACAAGAGGCGAATGATTTGCCGCATCCGCATGTGCATGTTGCCGCAACATTGCCTAGCGAGTGAGGAAGTGAAGCGGTGCGCGAAAAAAGAACGGGGGTTTTGGTTTTGCTTTTGGGAGTGGAGGAGCCATGCGGAGGAAAGGAGGAAGGAAGAGAGTCTTTTCTTAGGGAGTGGAGGAGCCGTGCGAAGGAAAGGAGGAAGGAAGAGAGTCTTTTCTTGGGGAGTGGATGAGCCGTGCGAAAGAAAAGAGGAAGGAAGGCAGTCTTTTCTTAGGGAGTGGAGGAGCCCAGCGACAGACAAAGGAAGTGAAGTTTTGCAGAAGAAAAGGAGAGTGCTTTGTTTTGGCTAAGAAACGTGCTGATACAAAATACTGAGGAGAACAAAAAAACTTAAAAAGAAAGGAGAAAATAAGTGGAAAAGAACATAGGTTTATACTTGATTTGAAATTACATTGGAGTGGAAGAGGAGAACTGGTGGAAATAATATTTATGTGAATTTTGCTTTTTCGTTAATGCTCTAACCGGAAATATTTGAAATGTGAATTAGAATAAATCTAAAATTAAACAAGCACATTGGTAGTTCTTATATTGAATTGAGAATGTTCATAGCTATGTTTAGAGAGGGTAACAATTAATATAGATATTGATGATGTCCTGTGACATGAATAGCGATCAGATTTTTATGCATTCAATGTTTCGTGTATATTATCACTGGTAACATCAAAGAACACAGAGCATGCGCAACGGCGAAAGCTGCTACCTGCATAAATTGCACTTGGTGTTATTAATATATGCATATATATTATAATTGTTTTATATCCAAGAGAGAAGAGACTTGGTTTTTTTTTAATACAGAAGCAAATGAAGAAGAGGCAGAAATTGATCATTAATTTCTAATTCTTGTATTTAAGCAATTACTTAAAAATAGAGAGTAAGCAACTTTGAACAAAGTAAACCAGCATCAATCCGAGCTCGGAGTGACGACCTCGGTGAGTCATTGTTTTTATTTTCTTTTTTTTTACTATTTTATTTCTTTGAATTTTACATATTGTTTATTTTTATTTTTATTTTTTTTTGAGGGATCAAAGCGCTCAAAGGACTCCCCCCCCACATTCCTGAGCCTGGCTAGCACAGAGGCGTGCAAGAACGTGTCGACCGAGCACTTTGATGGAGCTTCAATCTTTTTGGGCGGACCTTCACGGTCAATTTAGCCAATTTGTTTAGATTTTTGGGATAGCTCTGCCCTCTAGGTCGTTATCGGTCACTCAGGATGATCGACCTGATCTCCTATTTCCACTCTTAACATTACAAATTTTATCCGCCCTTAGCTATATTTCTGGGAAGTTGAACTCTTTTGTCTCTTGGGGACTGCTAGGTAATCTCATTACCTATTGTGTTTCTGATTGGTTAGAAGATTCAATGATTCTGCCCAGGTACCAATTGAAGTTGAAGTCATTCTTAGACCCTAGGCTATCCAATTATTTCGGAGATGCTCAAAATGGTTGAAAAGGTAAAAAAAAAATAAAATTAAAAGTATTCCATTATGTAAATGGAATCATTGTTATGAATGAAAACAGTCTTCATTTTACCAATGGTTTCTGCAATGCCTCTTATCAGACCCAGCCATTACGTCTGAGCCATCGATCGCATCATCGTTTCTTCATGAATATTACTCACTTATGTTGTATTATGGTAAGATTCAATCTTCTTAACCGGAAACCAAACAACCTCCTTCTTTATTTTATTTAAAGGGGAAACCACATTAGAAAACCTTTTTTCACGTACTCTTCTGAAATTACGAATCCCTTCCGAATATGAAGACATTTATCACTCTTAATTACGAACAAAATACAGTTACAACAAATACAAATGCACTCGTACAAGGGACTGACGCTAAGTATTTGGAAATAGACTATTTCCATAACGCTACCAGATTTGGCAAGGACATAATGCGACTATCTTTTTGGCACTTATATGGTATATCCCTTTTTTCAGTTGCATCTAAACATCTAAAAGATCTTACGAGCAAATTCATAGCTTTATTGTACCTTATTTTTCAATGGCTCGACAGACTAAATCGGCCCTCGGCTCCCAGATCTTCAGAATTGAGTTAGACCTATAAGAAGGTGGTTTAAATTCGAGATCTATTTACCCAGCATGAAATTCAAATGTGTCACTTAGATCCGTAATGTTATGGTTGTAAGTATTCTGGCACATCAGAAGCTCTGTCTAAGTCATCACGGTCAAGTTGACTAGTCTCGCCTTAATTTTTACAGCCAGCTTTTCTAGATTGCGGGTTTACTTCATTGGAATGATAAGTTCTATAACAACGAAATACACTTACTGATTTACGAGTCCTCTTTTCGCGAGCACAGAATTTCAGCGTGGGATGGGCACATTTCCATAATTTGATTTCCTGCTATCACTTCGTGAACTTATTTTACAACCGTATAGGCCACAAGCGGAGAAAAAATGGAGTTTGGGCAGTGTTAAGTGCAATCAAATCGTTAGCCATTGCATAATATCCGACCTGTTCTGTCGTTGCGAGGTGAACACTTCATTTTTAGATTCGTGCATCGTGTTGGCTTTAGAGTTTTGAATTGTGACTCAAGGCATCGTCGTTCTGCCGCGAGAGTGTGGTCTATTGATTATAATTTAACGAATAATGACCGATTTGCACGATCATTTTGCCACGTTTAAATAGATTTTGTCCATTTGGTCGTTACTGTAGGGTTGCTTCTGAGGCCATTGGTGTGATTTGTGCATATTGACATTGGAGAAGTATCGCGTATTGCTGTGTCCAGTACCCATGGCTTTCAAATCGTCAATCGCATGTAAGGGAATTGGCACGAAATACGTTAGAAATTCTTATATCTTACTTGAACATCAGAAGCGATACTTGAAACAAGCGTGAAACCAGTACCGTATGAAGGAATTAAAGGAGATTTATTTATTTGCTTAATTAGTGGGTTATGCACTATAAAAAAACCAACTGAACCAGCTGAATTTCTATCGTCCACTCTAAACCACGCTAAAGGATTTCAAGCATGAATATCGGAAACTCTTTGAAACAGCGGTCCCTTATTGAGATAATACTTTTGCAATTGCAAGTATGTAAAACACCCTCGCTTTCCAATGATGGACATTATGAGTTTCCCTGTAGGCTAACATTTGATTGCGAGCGATCTTTAACAAGTGTTTCTCATTCCAGTAGAGTGAAATATCTACTTCCTAGTGAAAGTTTTCAGGTAGATTCAGATTTGAACTCGGACTCCTCGGCCAGGCCACTCTCAAACAGATGAATGGAAGGCGCAATGTTAATGGGTGAATATTTTAAGAATGATGTTGCAATTCAATATATGTTTGTACCTTTTGTACGTGACGTTTATCGGAATGTTGTTGCTGTATCGGCGAAGTACGGCTATAAAATGTTTATAGTTATTTCTTAGAGGCAAGTATGATATTTAGTGCTTTTATGCTGAATAGTGAAACCTAGTCATTGGTTATGAATTATCGCCTTATTTTGAATTTACTAGGCATAGGCACTGCACATGTCTAGCTTTTGTTGATAGTAAGTACACTCCTTTCGAGCGTGAGGTATGACCTGAGTTTGTTTTGTGCTTGTTTTCACTCTCGATGTTATGACGCCGAGCCAAGATGTTTCTATTGATGCAGTGCTAGGAACACAAGCTATAAATGTTTGTGCAGTTGCTAGCATGTCAATTGCGAGTAATTTTAATTCGCTCTTTGAGTTCTGAAAAATTGTTTATCCTAAACATAAATGCATCTTTTAACAGAAATTAGCGATGATAAACATTCTTCTTCAATACAATTAAATATGCTAGTTATTTAACAAAGTAGATAACTTGCAATTGTTGTAGTTATAAGTCATGAAATTTCAGGTATGTATTGCTACGAGTTTTCTTTCTTATCGTGTAGTTGAATCTAGCTGTTAACCTTGACCAATCCCTTTATAGAATATTGCTTAAAAATACTGTATGATGGCGAATTAATAAATTGATCAAGAAATACCTTTTTTCCGGCGATACGTAAGCTTTGCTGCCGACACCAGAGATTTGGCTTATAACCCCACTTACTCTCGAGCATGTAGGGGTACATCTTGTTTCAAATAGGTGAAAAAATCTCCTCCATCAGTTGGTAGCTCTCAAGGCCCCCTTATTTGTACTGTTCACTGAGAGGTGGTGTATGCTACCTAGTAAAAGCTTTCGATGTCCAAGAAACAAGTAGCTGATGCAGGGGGTAAGTTGGTACCGAAATATATATCTACATTGAAAACTAAAAAAAATTGTAGTTTGGAGAAAGCTACTTGTCTATCAATTTTAACCAAGAAACATGTCAAACAATGATCATCCTCTATAAAGACGGAACAGTATCTAAATTTGCGGTAGTCACACTCTTCTTGGATGAGGTAAAAATAATAACAATAATAATGTCAATGGAAGTCGCACTGCGTAATTATAGTATGTGGTTCAAACCTATAACTGGCGGGCACTTTATTATGTTCCCCACTTGCAAGTGTTCATCTGGCGTCTAGTATTAAGTATTCTTCTAGGTGTCCTTGCTAAGGTTCAAACAATCTTTCGAGCACTTGGATTCGAATTCCCCTTGAGCGTCCCGGACGGTGTCAGTCCTGGTAGCTTCGCCCAGCATCCAATGTGGCCTGGAACCCAGAGTATCTTAAGTCATTCCCATATCGATTTGGAATTCACCTGGCAGGACTTAAATACCTTAATAGCCGCTTAGCAATTTTCTGCCCCTTGAAAGAGGAATAAGTTGGTATGCTTAACCATTGCTCCAAGGTACGTTTTCCTTGGAACAATTATCCCGCCGCTTGCTGTCTCCACCGTAAGGGATCCGTGAGTGTACTAGGTAATCAGTTACTAGTTTGAACCGCAGCTTTCTTTATTGCTCAAACGTGTTTCAAACTTCTTATCACAGTGGAACCTCGTTGTTATGTTATCCTTTGGTATCAATAATTCGGAATGCGCCGCCTAGAAAGAATATCAAAGCTCCTTCAATTCAGGCAGCCTGCATCTATATGTGCAGATGGAGAGAAGTCAATCGCAGAAGGAGCTCAAGGGCTGCCGTTGGGCATGTTCTCGTTACCCCAGGATACACATGCAAGCCAGTCTTTGAAGTTTATGGAACTCTCTGGCTCTCTTTGAAGTTTGTGTAATTCCCTGTCTTTTGTGTTGAGTTCAGTCCTGTCTGCCCATATTACCGTGCGATAGAAATCATTGGCTTTACTATTGCAGTGTATATCCAACGTAATATTTTCGGAGTGTACCCCATTTTTTTCTGTTATAGACCTGCAAGTTGTCAGAGCCTTGTAGCTTTCCGACATATGTTCCCAGCATGTGTCCTACACAGTAGTTTTTTATCTACTCTGTTTCCCAAACATTTTATTTCTGTTTCTCTTCTGTTCTTGGCAATCAGGGCATCTCATATCTCTGTGTGCGGTGTGTTGGCGAATGTTCTTTATATGTCGATGTTAAACGCACAGTGTTATTACTTTAGTTTCCATGGTATTCCGCAGTAAATCCGTCAGCTGATACAGTGGTAAGCGTGTTGACATGGATGTGCAAAATTACGCGTTAGCAAGTTAGCTCTAATATGGTTGTATATGACCTTCTCCACTATTTTAAGAACAAACGATGTCAGGCAAATTGGCCTGAAACGTTTAAAGTGAAAAGGATTCTTTTTGACCACTTTTGCCTGTCTCCATCTTTTTTCTTCAGCCTTCATTTCGGATGTGATCAAAACTTGTCACGCCATTCGGTCAACACTCAGAACCATAGGGAGTGACAGGACGGACGCCATTGCGGTAAATTTTAGATTTGAGACGCTCGTTGATACGTCGATCAGAAAGAACACCATTTCAAATTTCATGCAAGTTGCGTTAATGCGTGAAGCAATTTTAAAGCGCAGTTCTCCATTGGCTAATAGCGTTGATCCGAGGTATTGAAATCGTTCAGTTCTGAACAGGTCATTGCCGCTGACAGCGATTGTGCCTGTTTTATGGGGCATCAAAGTCAGACTGTGTTGCATGAGGCGATCATTCCATTTTTGGATAAGTTGCTCGCGATCATTTTTACTATTAGATGCTAGGAAAACATCATCTGCATAAAGCAGTGTATAGGGCGCTGGACGTGTGACGGTGTCCATAACAAGAACAAAGAGGAGTGATGAGAAGACGCTTCCTTGATGAACACCAACAGAGACACGAAGCGGTTTTGATACACCCACAACACTTCGAACTTTACTTTTCGGGTCGCGGTAGGGCAATTGAACCCAGCGCACGAGTTCTTCTGGCACTAAATGTTGTCGTGGAACATGAGAGCATACCAGATGAGTTCGTGTGGCACACGGTCAAACGCTTTCTCTGGATCCAGAAATGCAATGTAAAGAGGGCGATGCTTCTCCAGTGTTTCTCCATGTCCTTGGTATATGTTCCAAGGCTATGCTGCCCCTTTAGAAGAGATGAATTTTGGTTTCTAACCGTTTCTGTACCTCTTCTGCTAATTTCCAATTTTTCTTCTTCCCTCTTCCGTCAGTTGTTGGGAGTCAAGCAGAATGTTATTGTCTTCCGCCGTGGGTAGGATCATTTTGGATAGATCCCTGTTTCACCAGGGTACATCCTTTGATAAGTTGAGTGTCTTACCCGGGTAGCTGGCCTAATATGCGTCAATAATGTTGAGATTTTTCACCACTGTTTCCAGCTCTCGCTCCTCCATCTGTAGATAAGCTCCAATCTGCTCTCTTGTGATTCTTTACTATTCTTCTACTTCAGTAGTTGTCCTCAATGTCTAGTCTGACTATTCTGTGATCCAATATAGAGGGTTCATCCGACAGCCTCCAATTCTTGACTAGCCCATTCATCAAAGTGTTTCATAGAGTTATGTCTAATACCTCTTATCTGGTGCTGGTCACGAATATTGGCGTGTTTCCTTTACCATATATTTGTAGTTTACTGTTAAGGATAAAGTCGATTCGATGAATTCCATTCGATCGGTATCGCTGTCGCTTCACCAAATCTCATGGCGGACGTTGGCATCGCAGCAGAAGAGAAGTGCCTTCCTCTCGCAGAACTTCGCAAGTTTAAGGACTAATTACGGTCTTATCTGAGTGTTGTCTCCTGGGAAGTAGCCCGATGTCATGACAGCTTGTCGTGCACTTCGGTTATAAATGAAAGGTTTCGATTAGTACTTTCTGAAGCTTCTGTCTCTGCTGCCTGCTAGTCACTCGCTTTAACGATAACATCAGATCATACAAGCCAGCCATATCGGCCGGAATTATGTTGCCGTGAGTAATAAAGCGATGGTCGGCTGGTCTGATACTCGTTACACAGTAACGTGTGCGTGCAACAAGGAGGAAGTGGCTGGTAAGGAAGTTGTATCGGATGATAAAGGGGTTCCTTTCCTCTGCTCTTTTGATCCGCTGCCTACCTGAACTTATTTATGTGGTTGGCTTAGGCAACGGCAAAGTAGCTGCAATAAGTAGAGCAATACAATTTCGTTGTATATTATGGAAGCCGAATTCAGTCGCCGATTTTTTGGAGGCACTGAGTTCTTTCAACTGATGCTTACAGTTGGTGGTGTCCTTTGCTTGTGGATTCTTAAGAGACTATAAAATTTTAAAATTTGAGAATTCAAAGAAATCAACCGATTCCCACTGATTTGAAGCTTCTGCTGATTGGTTTGAAGCCATTTCACTTTATCTGAATCTATTGAATTTCTTCTAGTTTGAAATTACTATGTATTTGTTTTTTTTTATTGTGTGCAACTGTTTTTCATATTCCAATGAAGCGAATCTTAATGTTACCTGAGATTCTTCCAAATATCCACAAATTCCCTCTTATTTCATTATAAAACTCTATCAAGTGTTTCCAAGATAATCAAGGTATTTACGAATCTTGCACCCCCTCCACCTTAATCTCTAAATAAAATCATAACATATTGTTTGCTTACGGCTTTTTTCATAAGTAGACTCAGAAAATTGATAGGGAAGATTATTTGTTTGATACGTAGACAATGAATGATGTGCGTAGTATTTGACGACAGATAAGGCATTGAAACGTGACAGTAAGTGAAAAATGTTTGCTATAATTTGTCGCCAATTACGACAACTTGTACAACATTACATTTCTATCTTATTCCTTCAACCAACGCCTTTTTGATGCGCCTGATTTGGTGTTAATATATTTATAATTTAATTGGACTTTCTCTATCATTTGCCCTTCTGCTGTCTCGTTTTCCAAGATGCAACTCAGTTTCAATTTATAGAGCGCGCAAATCATTTAAACTTAATATCCAGTTTCTATCTGGAAATTCTCATCGTTGATATAAAAAACTAAAGTATTTTCAACCCCTCATCATTTAGCTAATCTTGGGATTTAATGTTTCACAGTTTGAACGTTTGTATCACACTTTGGTGTAAGAGATGTCCAAGATTGACCACGATGTCATATGATTTATTGCCTTTGCTGAGCTCCTTCCCAATTTATTGAAGAAGTGCTCATTTATCGATTTCCAATTTCCTTCTTCGGATTTGATGCAAAAAGATACATAAATGAATATCAATTGTTTGCTGCCGTTTACAGAGTATCGCTCTTCTGCCATCTTCAACATATCAATCTGTATTTCTCATCGATCTGTTTCGTTCATAAGCACTATTATCTCTTTTCAATTTCTCTGAAGACAATGACGTTACAATTTAATCTGTAATCGATTCACAAATACGTTTTACTTTCATTCAGAAAATTTCAATCAATTTGCAACATTTATACGAATAGCAGGCAATCCACGGTTGGCGTTTTCAGTATGTCCGTTGTACAGAGAAGCTGAAAGGTTGATGAAAGGCCTGTTATAATGTGAATCACATTCAACCATATGTTATATTAGTGGAATTCAACATACAAAGTGCGTTGCTTTAGTACGACTTTAATTGAAATAATGGATTCTGCGGTTGGTTGTCACTTGGAGCTGGACTTTCATCGATCTGAAGACCACAGCGAGACCTTAATCCGGTGGCTTTAGACGTTTTCCTTCGACGTGTTGATGGCCGCCTTCGATAATCATTTTCTTCCTTGGTTGAAAGTGATATTTTGTCTTAAATATAATTTTTGCTGGAAGTTGTAATCATTTCTGCTCTATATAATTTCATAACTTAACAGTACTACATATGGTTTTCTAAATAAACAAAATTTGAAAGTACCGGTTTCCTTGATAACATTCCGGCTTACCCTAAGGCGACTCCCAGGAGACATTATGTCTCTGCGTTTTTAATTTGTATAATATCCCCGTCAGAATTATTTTGATGATATTGCACTCTTGTGGAACAAAGATGGAAAGTGCATGAGTGCTGGGAAAGAAAAACAAACAATTGTAACACATAGATTTATATTTTATTAAATTCTTCGACAGCAAGGCTAATACTTCTTTTCTTCGCCCTTGCTCCCGTTCACAAGCGGGGTCGGCTCGTCGTGATCGGTTTCGCTATTTGGCTCTATCAAATGCTTGATCTGGATGAAATCTGGATGTTTTTAAATCCCCATCTAGCGTATCAAGCACCGTTGTTTCGGCCGGCCTTTTGGTCGTTTACCACCGACTTCGATATTCAGACCAATCTTGACAAGTGAATTCTCGTTAGCGCGAATTACGTGACCATACCATCGAAGACGCCTCTGTCACCATTTTTCCACGATCGCGGATATCCCCATTTCGATGTGTCACGCCACTAGTCCAACGCAACATCTTCGGCTCCACTGCCACAAGACGCCGTTTTCTAGTTGGCCAACACTTCCAGTTAGGGTGCCAACATCTAGCGTGCAAACACGTATTTGTTTTGTTCGGACTAACTTACTTACGTCCTGACGCCGTTCACGCGTCAAGAACTCTTACCTATTTCTCGACAGTACCGGAGCCCGTCCTGCCGCGTCGACTGGTATTTTTCCGAGGCTTATTACTCGATACGATCATCGTGTTTCTAATGACATTGGATGTATTTTCTTGGATTTAGCATAGTGGAATAACTCCAACTATTCTTTATTTATCTCCTTTTCCTGATATCAACATTTTATTTTTGATTTTTACTGAGGAGAGTACAAAATACTTTGCCTCAAATCCTCCTCCTTTACCACCTGGGCTTGGGAACAGTACACTATGTTAATGGCATGGTGGAGTTGACAGCAAAGCTAATACGCGTTATACTAATAATAATAATAATAATCATTGGCGCAACAATCCATATTGGATCAGGGCCTTGAAGTGTGTTAGAGCACTTCATTCAAGACCGTAACGGTACACTAGGAGGCAATGTGGTCAGCATTGCGCTCGCCCGAGATTATTACCCTGATTTGACTCAGGTACTCATTCACAGCTGAGTCGACTGGTATCCGACGTCAAATCACGATGCAAATTCCACTGCCACCAGTGAGATTTGAACCGTGACCTTCCGTATGACAGCCTAGTGCTCTAACCACTGAGCTATCCGGACTATACTAATAGCAAATCCAATTGTACCTGTTTTCCTGCAAGGCTAGACCCCGTTTGTGCATATTTTGTGCATACTGTGGACACAATATTCAGCCGGTGTCATTGGAAGGCATTTTTAAATAAGCTGCTTAAAGCTTAAATAGCTGCTTAAAATTTGTTCACGTTTTTTTTTTTTCGTTTAAACTTCACGGCAGGTCGCACATTTACATACAATCGGACTGGTGACTGTAAAAACAACCCTATCCTCTTAGAGAATCCAAACTATTTTCAGGTAGACTTCAGTAAATATTTCGGATAAATTTGCTTCATCATTTCTGCGTTGAGATCGTCAGTAAATATGTATATATGTAACGGATACGGACCCCTGGTTTCTGAAACATTCCCAAACGTAGATCTTAATTGAATGTTTAATGGTGCAATGAATGTGTGGTTCGACTACCTTCACTCTTGGGGACCAAAAAAGATAATTCGACATTAAAAATTACGTTTGAAAAATCACGATCGATATTCTCTGTTATTAATTGCAAATATTTTGCATTGTGGCTTCCACTCAAAAATGGTTTTGTCACTTTGGTGCGATATCCGCGAACCTAAGGCCACCATCAGCGTTCAGTTCGGCCTATCAGTCGGAACAATCCGTAGTTGACCGATCGAAACGTGGATGGGCTATCCAGGTGGCTGATGATCGATAATAAACGGTTCGGCCAACCGGCCTGCGCCCTGTCGTACACAGGCTGTTTAGGCAGTGAGCGAGAATTTCAAGTTCGTTTAGGCTGTGAGCGAGAGATTTATGGGCATGTGGATGTTGCCTTCAGTCCAACTAGCAGCCAGATGCACTGCGGGCTCTGGTGGTGCAACTCACAAGTCGAACTGAATATGGATAACGGCCTTAAGCACCGTTTTTAATATCGTGAGAAATGGTCTGGTCCTTCTTATGAGTGTATGGCTCCTTGACATTTGTCGGAAAGACGGGGAGAGAAGGGGGTCGAAAGTGATAATTTGTTTTACGGACCCATTCTCAGAAATCAGAGAATCAAGAGGTTGCCACTATTACTAACAAAGATATAGTAGGTCAAAGTGGTCGCTTCTGTGCAAATTCAAGACTGTGAATGTCAGTGTCGCGCGAAAGTGGATATTCTTACATAATATATGTATATATTATGTGCAAGGTACTAATGGGACAAATGTGCACCCAAATGTTTTCATAAAAGAAATACACAAAACCTTTCATATCGGAAGCGTCCAGCTCCCGGTTTCTCAACTTGTTTATTAAGGATTTTGTGTTAGACAAGGCACAATGGAAAGTTTGAGAAAAATTCAACTATTATTAATAAAGTGTGTGTGTGTGTATTTTATATGAATTGGTTGCATTCTAAAACGTTATCTTCATATAAAGTGGGCTCATCTGCATACCAGATAGCATTTTTTTTGTAAGCACAACACCTTATTAAAATCGGTTTACAGTATGTCTATCTGTCTGTCCGTCACACGCATTTTCCTCGAGAACGGTTGTAGTGATTGACACCAAATTTGGTAGAAAGGTGGGAACTGTGAACGCTCCCGCATATAGTGAGTTACATCATTTTACGTCGAATTTAAGGGGGGAGTGTAAATTTTTCATTAGCAAGGTGCTGCGGGCTCATAGGAGAACACCACCTCGAATCCCGTCTTAAAACTAGGTGAGAGTGAACTCTGAGGCCATCTACAACAAAGCTCTCCGTAAACCATTGAGGGGGAAATGGATACCGCAATAACCGCAGCTAACAGAGGTCCTGGAAATAGAGCATTGCCAAATTATCTTCACAACCACCTGAAGAACGCTTTCAATGAGACGGCCACAAACATCTTTGGCTCCAGTTGCAAAAAAATCGAAACGGTTAGTTCGACGATGGATGTTAACTAGGAACGGAACACGAGCATGCCGTATTTTATCTGTTACTGCTTTGGGAAGTACTAATAGAGACCTTTCATTTGATGCCCCGCATAGCTGTCTTCGGCGGAAGAAAATTTTATACCCATCTTTTACATATACGGGGAACCCCTCCCCCAGAAAAATTCAACGTGCAGCACTGTAATCCACCGCATCTCTGAAGGTTCACAATTCCAACCTTTCCACCGAATTTCGTGTCAGTAGGCAGATAACGGTTTCTGGGAAGGGCATGTGTGACAGATAGTTGGACCGATTTTAATAAGGTTTTGTTTTCAACCTTAAAAGAAAAAACTTCGGAGAACCAAAAAGTCTATGAACTCGAACAGGACAGGATGCAACCGCACCAGGAGCGCAAGTTTTACCAACAAGTCAGCAGAGTGAAGCCATATACCCCTTGATCCACATTCTACTAAGCCAAAAAGAGAGAAATCTGATTTCCGACCACATGAATATATTGATAGGATGGGTTCAGTATTTGGATAAACTGCTCAACAACCGGAAAATCGGCATGTTCGAGATTCCACCAACTGCTTACGACGGCAAATGCTGCTACCAACAATCCTGATCTTAAGTCGCTAGGCCCCCATGAAATTACAGCCCAACTGGTTAAATATGGAGGCGAACAACTAATCTAAGCCGCTTCATCAACTTATGCTCAAGATGTTGTAATCGATGCCTGATCACTGGCAAGGAAGCATTATCTGTTCAGCGACTTCAACATCCACAACGGATAAGACAAGGGGATTGCCTATCCTGCATCCTTTTTAATCTAGTCCTGGAAAAATTGATCCGCGATGTTGATTTAATATACAAACCAACTATTGGCCTATGCTTATGATATCGACGTTATGAAAGGAACAACCCGAAGTGTACAGTCTACCTCGGTTTGGATGACCGAGCAGGAGATTGATACGAGATCTGAGGCAAGAAAAAATAAATGGTGGCAACGTCAGCACCAAAAACCAAAGAACCAACAACATTAAAAGCCATTGTTCAACTGAAAACGATAAAGAGAATACAACTTTGAAACCGTTGATAATTTCTCGTATCTAGGGTCGAAAATTACAAAAAATTACATTAAATATGTTATATTTTATATGATAAAATTCGGCTCAATTGGTTGCGGTGGGCGAATAACGTAACCGTATATCTATGAGAACAATATCCATGGTAGAAAAAGAAAACACATGACATGGCTTGTGTAGGTCAAGGCTGCCCATCGTGTTGATTAAAACTGTAAAACGGCGGTTAACAAACTAGTTTCGATGTCAGACGAGCTTAGAAGAAGACCCTTCTTACGGCAAAAATGTGTTCCGATCGACTACATTGATACAAAAACGGTAAAAATTGGTCAGAAGATGATAAGGCTGATATAATTTCTTCTGGCAAATAAATAACCTTAATTAGTCCAGATTTGGTAGTCATAGTGCGACGAATAAACAATGGACGACGATACAGTGATGAATGAGTTCACAGTACCTTAAAACATTCTCCACACCCACAAACAATTAGAAGCTGTGGTAATGGAAACATTGCACAACATTGCTGGAAAGCACTGTGAATAGCACAGCTTATGTAGAAACTATGAAAAGAGCGTTTTGCCATCAGTCAAGGCTTTAATTCAGCACATATTAAAAGTGGATTTTCAGAATGATTCTTCGCCGTGCCATTGGTCGCAATTGGCGAGCACAGCGTGGGCACTTTTTTATATGCATCCTTTGTTGCATTTTCTACAAACAAATTCTGACGAATTAACTTTTTTTCTTTACAGAGTATTAAGATATTTCCGGGCTAAGTCCCTATCTTAACCTGCAAACTGCCCTGAGATCAACCCCATTGAGAAGATTTGGCCGTCATAAAGCGAAATATACACCGTTAGAAATTCAAAAAATTTTAAATTTGAGAAAAATCATTAAATTCATTTAATATGCTGCACTTTCGACAGAATATGATAGCTGTAAGATGATTCATCATCATCAATGGCGCAACAACCGGTATCCGGTCGAGGCCTGCCTTAATAAGAAACTCCAGACATCCCGGTTTTGCGCCGAGGTCCACCAATTCGATATCCCTAAAAGCTGTCTGGCGTTCTTCTACGCCATCGCTCCATGTTAGGCAGGGTCTGCCTCGTCTTTTTTTTCTACCATAGATATTGCCCTTATAGACTTTCCGGGTGGGATTATCCTCATCCATACGGATTAAGTGACCCGCCCACCGTAACCTATTGACCCGGATTTTATCCACAACCAGACGGTCATGGTATCCCTCATAGATTTTCTCATTGTGTAGGCTACGGAATCGTCCATCCTCATGTAGGGGGCCAAAAATTCTTCGGAGGATTCTTCTCTCGAACGCGGCCAAGAGTTCGCAATTTTTCTTGCTAAGAACCCAAGTTTCCGAGGAATACATGAGGACTGGTAAGATCATAGTCTTGTACAGTAACAGCTTTGACCCTATGTTGAGACGTTTCGAGCGGAACAGTCTTTGTAAGCTGAAATAGGCTCTGTTGGCTGACAACAACCGTGCGCGGAATTCATCATCGTAGCTGTTATCAGTTGTGATTTTCGACCCTAGATAGGAAAAATTGTCAACGGCCTCAAAGTTGTATTCTCCTATCCTTATTCTTCCTGTTTGACCAGTGCGGTTTGATGTTGTTAGTTGATTCGTCTTCGGTGCTGACGTTGCCACCATATATTTTGTCTTGCTCCGATTGATGTGCAGCCCAAGATCTCGCGCCGCCTGCTCGATCTGGTTGAAGGCAGTTTGCACGTCTCGGGTGGTTCTTCCCATGATGTCAATATCGTCAGCATAGGCCAGTAGTTGGGTGGACTTGAAGAGGATCGTACCTCTTGCATTTACCTCAGCATTCCGGATTACTTTCTCGAGGGCCAGGTTAAAGAGGACGCATGATAGGGCATCCGCTTGTCGTAGACCGTTGTTGATGTCGAATGGTCTTGAGAGTGATCCTGCTGCTTTTATCTGGTCTCGCATATTGGTCAGGGTCAGCCTAGTCAGTCTTATTAATTTCGTCGGGATACCGAATTCTTTCATGGGCGTGTACAGTTTTACCCTGGCTATGCTATCATAGGGGGCTTTAAAGTCAATGAATAGATGGTGCAACTGATGTCCAAGAGGTTTTCCATCGCTTGCCGCAGAGAGAAAATCTGATCTGTTGTTGATTTGCCTGGAGTGAAGCCTCTTTGGTATGGGCCAATGATGTTCTGGGTGTATGGGGCTATCCGGCCTAGCAAGATAGTGGAGAATATCTTATAGATGGTACCCAGCAACGTATAATTGCTGCACTGTGTGATATCTCCCTTTTTATTTATGAGACAGATAATGCCTCGTTGCCAATCGTCAAGCATTGATTCGCTGTCTTGAGCACAAATTGATGAACCACTTGGTGTAACTGGTCGCCTCCATATTTAACCAATTCGGCCGTAATTCCACCGGCTCCTGGCGACTTATGATTTTTTAGCCGATGAATTGCACGGACTGTTTCTCCTAAACTTGGTGGTGGCAGTATTTGTCCGTCGTCTTCAGTTGGCGGGACCTCCAACTCGCCGATGTTCTGCTTGTTCAGTAGCTCATCAAAGTACTCAACCCATCGCTCTAATATGCCCATTCTGTCGGAAATCAGATTTCCCTCTTTGTCTCGGCAGGATGAGCAACGAGGCGTATAAGGCTTCATCCTGCTGACTTGTTGGTAAAACTTGCGCGTGGTGCGGTTGCTCCCTGTACTTTTCTAGTTCACAGACTTGTTGGTTCTCCCAGGCTTCCTTTTTCGGTCTGTGAAGTCGCTTCTCCGCTCGACGGAGTTCGTGATAAGTCTCTGCGGTAAGATGATTGCGCAGAGATATTCAGATCCCTATCCTAACGCTCACTTGTCTCCCTTGAAAATCTACTATCAAGCTGGTGCACTAAAATCTCTGTTTTCAAATAATTTGATTAAAGTGTGGTTACCGATAATTCATTCATTTATATTCGTCCTTTTTATAAGCATAAGTTTCCAACTTGCCCTTTAATGCCAATAAACCAAAAACAAATTTAAGAAGATCTTTTGGATAACGTGCATTATCGGAACACAGTTCAGAACCACCTATTCGCGAAAAAATTCCCCCCGCGTTTTATTACCACTACTGCTTGTTCATACATTTATTTGTTTTGGGCATTACCCGGAACTCCATTGGCATATACATATCTGCCTGGACTAGTTTTAAATTCTTCAGGTGGTTGTGAAGATAATTTGGCAATGCTCTATTTCCAGGACCTCTGTTAGCTGTGGTTATTGCGGTATTCATTTCATCCTCATGATTTACGGAGAGCTTTGTTGTAGATGGCTTCAGAGTTCACTATCACCTGGTTTTTAGGATTCGAGGTGGTGTTCTCCTTTGAGCCCCCAGCACCATGCTAATGAGATATTGGTCTGAGTGTATATTACCCTCCACGTTCCATGAGAAAATGCACAAATCGTTTGTCCGCTTTCGTCATCGGGTCCATTGTTGTAAGATCCATCCAGTCCGGGGCTCCTTTTATAGCTTCGTACCAATTGTTTTCCATGTAGGGTTGTCAGTCTTACTCAGCTGACACAATTTGTCCCGTCCTTTCTTCAAGAAAGAACTCCCAGCAATCACCACCTAGAAGTGGGGATAGGGTTTTGTTGTAGCGCTGTTGGTGCTGTCAGCAAGAGTTTCTCAGTTTTATACTCCATCTACGCTATCGTTTGTCTGCCGGCAAACTTGTAATTGCAGTATATATACATCCACACGTTTCCCAGGTTCCTACAAGGATCCAGTTCACTAGAGTGTTATAGAAGTCAGAGGCATATATCCTATGAAGTTTATATTTGTTCTTCCATACCATTCGATTTGCTCGATTTAATGTACGAATATAAATCGTATCCATTCTTATTAAAATTTAATTACCCTAGGAAGTGTATCTCTCATCTCATAAAAGAATCTACAAATGACGAAGAAATTAATCCTCACGCTGCGGCTGCCTTCAGAGATCTGAAATGATTTTATTAATTTTCTCTGAATTCTCCAGGGTTCCAGAAAGGTCATATACTCATAGAATATTATCATAATATTTCTATTCCACAGTTTTAACGAAGTTCGCTCAAAGGCTGCAGTACCATCGTTTTTCGCCTATATCACGTTTAAAGATTTTTACCACAGCTGCTGCCGGTATACCTAAGGTGGAAATTGGAAATCCCAAAGACAACATGAAAATCTGATATGATTTCTTCGTGCACCCTTCAGTGATACTATTTTTTCTTTACACGACATACATTTTGTAACTTTGGATTTATGTTACCTTCGATTTACTGATTTACGTACGTACACTTGAGGTTTTTCTCATCGCATTCAGTGTGAAAAGAGAATATTACTTAATCGATAGCACTTGATATGATCAGCTACAAGTTATGGAGACTTTCAGGATTAAGTAATTTTGTGTTTGACGCTGGAGTTGTATCTTTCAAGTGTCGATAGGAAACATTTTATAGATAACTTCTTGGGAATATGTCAAATTAAATTAAATTTTTGCACTCATGCATTGAGAAATGTTGCGAAAGTAGATCTGCACGGTGTGGAATTTCAATCCAAATTTATTGATGGATACGGATTTGTACCGTTTTCAATCAACACCGTGTTGGGGCATGTTTAGTATATGATGTTCAAAAATTTTCTTTATAGGGGTACTTGATAAGGGTTTTAGATTTAAAGGCTCAATGATGATCCAGAATCGGTCGAGAGTATAGTTAATGATTGTATTTTTCGATTCCTTATTTCATTCAAATCTCCATCAATTATTTGATTTGGGTTTGCTGTTAATGTGTGCCTGTATTTAGAGTATTCAAACTAACAGTGAGCCAAGCAGTCAATAAACAAATAATTAAATAAATCTCGGAACGATAACCTTTCGGATATAAAATCTCCAAACAATATGTTCCGACTACGGACCTCAATCTCACCCACTTTACTCTGTTTCCATCTCGCTGAATTGAAGGTATTCTTGACGTCTAGTGTCATCACCGATAACATTCGCTTCGGAGTATCACTTCTTTTGCTAATCCCCACATCTTACATAACGCATTGACTGCAAATCCATCTGCATTTTCGATATGGGAGATTTTTGTTGATTGGTTCCTCTAGATTTTTCCGCATCGTGTAGATTGGTTTCTCTAGGGTTTTCCGCATTGTAGACATATTGGGCAATATAAAATATGGAAAATATTTTTTCAACCGCGTCTATCGGATTAATACTTCTGTTGTGGTTTTAACAACTACCTTAAGGTCACTGTTGGAAATGCCTTCGAAGCCCAACGCCCTGTTGTCGTCAACCCCTTTACAGATTTTTAGCTCTTATTTCGTAACCGCGGCTATCACGAAAACATCGGTTGATGTTACTTCGTGGGCACACCAGCGCTCAATAACTTTTTTTTTAGAGAAATATTTGTGAGGACCCGTCCTCTCCGGCTTTTCCAAGGATTGTATGCTCCTGCACATAGTTGTTTGAAGCATTCTCTCCTACTTCGCTTTATTGCATGTGTAAATTTACCTCGGGCAAAACGTAAATCGTGATCTAGCGATTTCGACACTCCATCAATAATTTGGCTTCCCGCTGGAGTATGCTCGTCTGCCTAGTGCTCGCTGTCATTGGCTTGCTAACATATACGCTAGTTTTTTGTACGTACCATTTGTTGTATCAACGACCGAATTTCCCGGAGAGTAAGTGTGCTCCAGACGATGGCCAGCACTATGTCTCTATAATTGTTGCGCGGAAGTAGCAACTGTAGATGATTATTTTTTCTTTCACGAATTCTTCTGTTGAATGTGTAATTATTTTCTGTATGGCCTGTTCACTGCAAGTCCTGTCTATGTCAGTATTCTGCTCCTACTTGCAGAATATGCATTTCAGATCATTTTTACATTCCTTAGATATGTAGCACGCTTTCATGTACCACGTGGCAACAAAATATAGTGAGCTCGACATCATCCCTTCTAATCAACGGCAATAACGTCTTTAAATCAGTTCCCTCATCTCAAGGTCTGAGTATAGCTCAGGTAACCGGCAATCAATTTGTTGTTTAAGGGGGAACAGCCTCAAGACAACAGGGTTTTCGACAATTTTTTGTAAAACTCCTTTGTATCATATGTATCTTGGTTCAGAGCCAAATTGGATTGTCGCGCCAACGATTAATATTATGTTCCGAGTTTAGTGAAAAAAATGGAAATTTGATCACAGAACTTGGACTTGAAAAAATGTTTCATTATGACTGCATTCTCCTTCTAAAAAGTGCAAAACTTATTTGGGTAAGAAATTAAAAGGCATAGGTGCGACAATCCCGCAATGTGGTCAATATTGCGCTCGTCCGAGATTATCAGCATGATTTGACACAGGTACTCATTCACAGCTGAGTCGACTAGTATCCCACATCCAGTCACTACAAATCCCTCTGCCATCAAGGGGTTTGAACCGCGACTTTTCGCTACGGCAGCCCAGCGTTTCAACCACTGAGCCATCCGGACACTGGAGGGTCTTTCCCCTTAAAAACTAAAACATGAGCGGTGCAGATCACCGTTTCTGAAAAACAGGGTAGAGTAACTGGAGTGGAACAAGAAAACGCTCTAAAAAGAAGGATTTTAAATGTTTTTTTTAGAAAATCCGGTCCCTCCTTCGATTTACAAATATGTCCGATAGAGACAGAGACCAAAGCAGTCTACGGGGAATTTGAAGTGGGCCCAGGTTTGCTCAGTACTTAAAGGACATATTTCAACCTAGTACCCAGTATCTTAAATGGCGGGAAGCATTGATCTCGCTCCTAGGAAGCCGCCGGCCACGAACTGATTATGAGCAAAATGACTAAAGAGCTCCTTCTATATGCTAAGAGTCTCTCATTCTTGAAGTCTTGAGTCTTGAACTTTAAGATGCTACTCATCCAATTGCCTTAATCCTTCGTTTGTGGCATCCAATCCCTAAATCCGAGCAATGATCCGAGTTGTGATGGCAGAGTCTCCGTAGTCCTTTCTGGGTTTTTCTATTGGTCTTCGTCCATCCGTTCTTCTATTTTACAACCCCATCATGCAACAGGGCTTATTATTGTTTTTTATACGAGTACTTATTGTATATGTAGCTAACTTTTAAAATCGCAGGGCCGAGAAGATCTTATTTGCGAGCTGGATTCGTTGATTGATTTTGTCTGTTTCGTTTTAATTTTTCGTCAGTTGTAGTCTAGGTGCATCAAGTTATCTATGTTTTTTTATTTGACCGCTTTTGTGATGCCCTCTAATGACTTCCAATTACGGCATGATTGACTTCTAGTTTCACCACGTCGACTCCCATCAAGCCAACCTTGAATTTTCTCAATAATAATTGGATTGAAAAGTGAAGGACAAATTTGATCAGATCTATCAGCACATTAAAGAGGATTGTAACATTCATGTTTATGCTCATTTTTCCCAGAGCGCTTACATCGTGAATGGGACTTGGTGGCATTCAATTCAAAGTTATTTTAGATTAATAGAATATTACTTCATTAAATAATTGTCCAGATTGTCCAAAAGGAATTCTCATAATTAACTTGGATCGCAGTTTCTCTTCACCTCTAGGGATTTTATCCTAAAATGGTTACGCTGCTCCGCTATGGTTTCAATAAGAGTTGCGCGTATGCAAAAATGGCATTTGATCCGCCGTCAAAATCTACTACTTGATAAATTACTTCACTCACAATCTGCATGTTGTTGTTGAAGTAAAACCTCCCACTTGCGCCCAAGTACCCACACTCTATTGTATATTGCAATTAAATTTCTATCCTGAACGATAAAGAATTCTACAACTACGACGACTTTCTTTCAGTTTATCAATCGCTGGCTCCATAGTTTCTCACATATCACAAATATGCGATATACGAGTGTGGCTAATGGTTGTGTACCGTCGTGTTGTCGTTAATTACAATTACGCTCATGTTGTGTTTTATGGAGAAAGGATTTTAGAAGGGCTCTAATTGTTGCGGATTGTAATAATTATTACAAGTGTGTGGTAAACAACGGAGTCACTCGATTCGCATCCACTTTATAGGACTTTCACTGTTTTAATTGGAAAATTTATCGACTTCTTTACTGATTGTTAGGTAAACTGGAAAACAGGTTGTCTTCAAGAAAATGCCTAATGAAAAGTCTAAATTTCCATATATGTGCCGATGCTCGGGTGCCGGTCCGTCGTAACTCTTGCATTTGCTGCAGACATCTATCTGCACAACAGACCGATTATTACTAAGTACCTACGTGTGTGAGGAGCCGCAAAGTGTCGTAAATAAGTGTAGCATTATAGTTGCATTGAGTTTTTTACATGACTTGCTGTGTGGCTACCTTTCCCATTTGAAATATAAAATATCTCAACTTTAAGGTGCTATTCGTTCAAAGTCAAGTTTTTGATAAGACAAGACTTGGCGACTTGATGCGGTGAAAGATGGAGAAGCATTCTATACCAGATGTTATATACATTGGATTGGTTTTGCGAGAGCGGCTGAAGTCGGGCTGCGATTCGTTTTGGTTGATTTTTTAGTGTAATTAAAGGTTGACACTGATGTTCTGAAGGATAGTTCACGAATACGCTGTTAATGGTATTAGACTTTATTTCTGCCTACTTTGTGTCAGTAACTCATCCCTCGTGTTAGCCGAACTTGCGCATTTTCCGCTCCATCTGATGTGCTACTTTTATGTAACGAGTTGTAGGCCTTTGCTTCTACTGGACTTACGTATATGTCACGAAGCTTATATGAAAAGCCTTGCCCTGATGACATTCTGGACTACATGAAGCAAAAACTGGCACCACAGCCAAAGAGAAATACTATTTTGGGTGCCGTTTTTAGACATTACCTTTTTCATAGATCCATCTTGTGAATTGCATTTTTGTTTTATGTTTGTTTTGTTTTACAAACAAAGCCTTATTCAAATCGGTTCAATGTCTGCCTGTCTGTTTGTGCGTCTGTCTATCTGTCTGTCTGTCACAGACACTTTTCTCAGAAATGGCTATACTGATTGACACGAAATTTGGTGAGAAGGTGGGACCTGTGGACCCCTAGACATGCAGTGAGTGATATCCTCCTACGTTGAGATTAGGGGGGGTCCCCATACATGTAAAAAGGGGATGTAAACATTTTTTTCCACCAAATATAGTCATATGGTATCCAATGAAAGGTTTCGATTAGTACTTTTCGAAGCAGGTCTTAGTTTTGAGATTTGTTAAAAAGGTGGGGGGTGGGAGGGGTGCAAAGTGATGATTTCTTTAATGGAGCCATTCTCAGAAACTACCCAACCGAAAAATCTGAAAAAAATCATGAAGCTGCCCCTATACGGTACCCAGGCCTCAAAATACTCTCCATATTATTATCTGTTCAAATTAAGTTAATAATGGTATATTACCGTATTTCTGGGAAAATTGAGTAAAACCCCCCTTAAGTTTATGTCAGAGTTATAAAAGTTGGTAGTAGTATAAAATATAACATGAAGCATATTGTCTCCAAGTTTGATCAAAATCATACTATTAGTAACAAAGTTACAGTAGCTCAAAGTTGCATTACCGTGTAAATTTACAACCCGAAGTACTAAATCTGATATGCTAAATGCATATTCTTAACGGGCTTCATACAAATGGGATAGTTCTACACTCAAATATACTCACAGAAGAAGCAAACAAAACCTTTCATACCTGAAGCGCCCAGCTTCCGGTTTCCCGACTTGTTTTCTATACTTTCGTAATAAAAGGGGACGAAATTTCTCTAGGAAGCTGCTTTGCTGTCAGTGATGGTGAGAAAATGCCGCCGATTTATGAGAGTAATTGCGTGTTACAATATCTATGGTAGAAAGAGAAGACGAGGCAGATCCTGCCTGAGATGGAACGGAGGCGTAGGTCAGGACGCCAGACAGCTTTTAGGGATATCGAATTGGTGGACCTCGGCGTAAAACCGGGATGTCTGAAGTTCCTTATTAAGGCAGGCCTAGACCGGATACCGGTTGTTGCGTTTTACTGCCCCACGTATAAAATATGGAAAGGTGAGAAAACCTTTTATTGAACCACAAGGTACAAGGTCGTCAGAGTCGACGATACGCTCACCATCCTCATTGTATGTTCCAAAACCTTTACCTCCATGGCACCTGTTGCCGTCAGCCTTTTTGGGCGAAACAAAGGAACTACTTTTATAAAACTTAAACAGATCGTGCTGTTCGTAACATTGCGCGGTTATTTTCCATAGTATTCATTAACCCATTAAAGAATTCTTCGGTGTACTTACTAAAGCTTACACGCTAAATAATTTTAATCCACTATTCACCCTAAATGCAATCAAAAGTACACACTGATAAAGAGAACAGTATTTGTGTTACTTCGGATACTGTCCGATAAAACGCACTAGTTACACCGAAAAGATGAAAAAAATGTGTAGAACCAGAGTATCTCATAAAGGACTTACCATGCAAGAAGAACGTGAAGTGATCACGTTACAGGCAGCGATAAATACAGCATTTAATACAGGACACGCAAAATTGTTTACGAAATTTAATACTTTTGATATTTTGGCCGTTGTCAAATGAGGACAGTGGACTTATTACTTTTAACGTAAACAATTATTTTATTCTTTTCCAGATAAATAAAACAAAAAACATTTGTAATTCTAATTGTACTTTCTCTCAAACATTTTTTTTAAATTTAATTCTGTGAACACTTGCGAGTGGTTCGTATTTTCATTTTTAAGGAACTGGGTGAAACAAAGCCTTATTAAAATCGACTTAATGTCTATCTGTCCATCTGTTTGTATTTTTTCTCATCGTTGGAATGTGGAAAAGTTCGAAACCTTTTGCTGGCTCGTGTTTTGCAGTTATGTTTTCCTTCCACTCTCGGGGCTGGATCAGTTCTTAACTGCGGCTCGTTGTGACAATCTTTTTTTCTTCGGAATTTTTCCTACCTAAGCTGCTCAGTTTCTAACACTTTTTCGACTTGTTTCCAAGCCCACGTTGACCTCAGCATAAACTCTACAATAGTTCCAGGCGGTAAGTGCCGATCTTGTCCGATATGCAGTAAACCAGGAGAAATCAAACGCCTCTTGGGCAACCGTCATGCCCAAATTAATGTAGGCATGGTTCGTCCAATCCATCCAATACAGTTTTCTCCCCTGGAGAAATTCGACAACAGTGCGTACAATGTGACTAGTGCCTCGATGATTTTTGTCCACTTTGCAGAGTTGAATCCATTCTCCATATATAGCATTACCACTGCACAGCATTTTCCTTCTTATACTCGGATATATCGGTCTATATGAGGAGGGGTTACTCAATGGTTTACCTGACTTCGAAATGGGTATCAGCTTTTGTAGCTTCCATTGCTCGGGGAATCTTCCTTCTTTGGGGTATGCCGTAAAAATATACTTGGTGCTATTCCGACTGCCACTTTCAAGGTATTATTCGGGATTCCTTCCGGCCCTGGAGTGTTATTTTCAACGAGGTTCTTTGCTGCCTGGCGATGGTTGAGGGGGTAGAGTGTCTGCCTCTCAATGTCGCTGTTGTGGGTTTGAATCCCAATCGTTATGGGTGTTTGTATACGTCTGGTGTTTGTCTCGCTGCTCTGTGCTTATCACTTGTGCAGCATTAAGTGTGATGATAGCGAAACTGAAGCACAGTCTAATTGAGCGGGTGCCCTATACTCCAGTAAGGAGTGAACAGGAAACACACCTACAGTATACATACGCTTTTCAGCATGGAGTATATTGGAAATGAAGAGTATGCTTCAGAATGTAGTAATAGACAATGGGGTAAACCGGAAATTGGACGTTTCAGGTTTGAAAGGTTTTGTGTATTTCTTATATTTTTGGAGGGGACATTTGTTTCAGTTGTACCTAGCAGGTATGGTGTACCATGGTGGATAAATAAATAAATAAATGCTATAATAGAGCCCTGTAGCAAATTCGATTTCAAAACACTCGAACATTGCAGCTTTATTTTTTCCAGTATAGTTTTAAAATCACTACTGTGAAGTTGGGTGTGTTTAGAAGTCCCTTTATTTATAGAACAAAGTTTGCAAAATTAGTGGAGTGATTTTCAGTAAGGACTGGAGTGTTAAACAGTGAAAATACGAATCTGTCAATGACCGTGATTGGGAAGGAAGTAGGAGGTAGCCATATGACTGTTTTGAGATTTTTGCGCAGATATAAAAACAGTAAATCTTTAGAGAGAGCTTCTGGAACTGGCAAAGGGAATAGAATAGCGACGGCGTGGAATGATCGTGTTTCAAACGAAATTTTCTTAAAAAACCGATTTCTAACTTCCAATCAAATAAGCAGTGAACTTTCGCAGTGTCACCAAATAGATATCAGGTCGAGAAGTGTACAATTACAAGAAATAGGTCTTCAAAGAAGGCGACTACAGAAAAATCCTGCGCTAACTGTTAAAATCCATACTGTACGCTCAGAATTTGCGAAATAATATTAATTTTGGACTCAGATAGATTGAAGGAGACTAAAATTTACGGATGAATCAAAAATAAACTTCTAACTTCTTCAGAAACAAGTTCCCTGAAAGTTATATGGTCTGAAGCGAATGTCATACTATGGTTATAGTCATTTGCCATCAGGTTCACTCAATGAAGATGGCTATATAAGCATAATAAGAAATTATTTCGAACCAGCTATCGGCAAGCTGATTCGCCTCGCGATTAATCCAATTTTCGGAGATGACTCTGCGCCACGCCGCAAGGCAAAGAGGGTACCATTGCATTTTTTATGGTGATGATTATTATCGCAGGTAAATTACACACTAATATTACATTTACTACCTGCCTTCTTTAGTAAGTAGAGGTAGATTTGCAACGAATGCAGCTTCCGACTTTAAATTGGCCCAAAAATAGTCCAGATTAAAAACAGTTGAGAACTGCTGAAATATGTGAATCGCAAAACCGCAAAACAAAATCTGATTTAATCTCAGAGATAAGAGAAACCTCGAGGAACGATATTTAACTCAATTACTATAGAAAATTGATTGAATTAACACCAGATAGAATCAATGCAATATTTATAAGCAATCTGAAATATCAAGCGATGACGGCTTTACGGTTTCTAACCAGGGCAGAGGCAAATCGTCAGACGCTACCTCACCTCTGCTCTGGGAGCAGCGTGACCGAAGCGGCCCGCAGATGTTAAGTGCTCCTTTATATAATTCGCAGAGCACAACATGACTACAAATTATATTGAGCGCAAATCCGTCTTGTTGACCAGAGCTTGGCCAGAGCTGAAAATATTTTTTTTGAGAATTGTGGGGTCCTAAGTTCGCATCAACTTAATGTCGGATCAGACGCTGCTCCCAGGGCAGAGGTGAGGCAGCGTCTGACGATTTGCCTCTGCCCTGGTAAGAAACAGTAAAGACGTTATCGCCTATATAATGATGAAATCTATGGGTGATATCATGAGCGTCCCGTTGTGGATAAAATTCAGTTCAACAGGTGGGCGGATCAGGATGATGCAGTCTGGAAAGTCAATAAGGGCAACATCTATGGTAGAAAAATGAGACGAGGCAGACCCTGCCTCAGATGGCGTGATTACGTAGACCACGACGCCCGACAGCGTTTAGGGATATCGAATTGGTGGACCTCGGCGCAAAACCCGAGATGTCTGGAGTTCCTTATTAAGTCAGGTCTAGACCGGATACCGGCTCTTGCACCATTGATCGAAACTAGGGGGGGAGGGCATACACGTCAAAGACACTACGGTCACGCTGCTCCCAGGGCAGAGGTGAGGCAGCGGCTGACGATTTGCCTCTGCCCTGGTAAGAAACCGTAAAGCCGTCATCGCTTGACTTTTTTGAAAAGTTTGGGTGCAAGCCCTAAGCGAGGGGTCCGTGGACCAGGAAAGAGGGAGTAAGTTGCTCCCCATTTGGTCCGGTCCAGCATTAAGTTGACGCGGACTTAGGACCCCATCATTCTCAAAACGAATAACTTGAAATATGTTTTTTTACATTCATCGCATTAATTTTTTATATTAGTTAGTTTTTAAGTTGTATAAGGTTGGGTAAAATTCGAAAAAAATGTTTTAATAAAAGATTAAAAAAAAGAAAAACATAAAGTTCGCATAAATTTAATACAAATACATTTTTGTAAAGAAACAGTTATTCAGCTCATAGACAGAAAAAACACCAAAAAATATCAATTAAATAGTATAAGCTGCTCTGTAACATTTACCTGGCTACGAGTGTAAATGCATATATTATGTCAGAATATTGATTCTCGCGCGATACTGACATTTAAAATCTAGAATTTGCACAGAAGTGACAACTTTGACCTACTAGAACTTTGTAAGTAATAGTATGATTTCTACCAAACTTGGTCGGATTATGCTTCACATGAGCTATATTACTGCAAAATGTCATGGTTCTAGGATGAACCTAAGTTCACAATCAATTACTAAAAATTATAGTAATATTTGAATAGATGTCGGTATGGAGGATAGGGAGGGAGGTTAGGACCTTAGGCACCGTATAGTGGCAGCTTCGTAATTTTTTCTGACTTTCCAGTTGAGTAGTTTCAGACAATGGGTTCGTGAAAGAAATTACCACTTTCCAGCTCCGCCCTACCTCCTTTTGCACTAAATGTCAGGACTGCAAAGCACCAGTCGAGACCTTTCATTTCATACCCCACATGACTATATTTGGACTTGCAGAGCCTTAAAAACATGCATAGAAGGCTTTTCTCATAAGATGGTGGGCCCACTAAGTTGAAATCCATCCAATGGATCCTTGGCGATTAATGTTATACATATCAAACCATATTACGACCTTCTAATGAGCAACACCACGATAGCCAAATTTTGTACATTTCAAGAGATCTATTATTGCGAGTTCATTAATTTTCGCACTTTGAGTATTCTCTGCGAAATTATTACATTTAACGTTTGGACTGCTTCTCGTTAAGAATATCACAAGGCTATAATCCAAGCTTTTCGAAGGGTATAAAATGGTTTATCATAAAAAGTAATATTGGTTGTGTTGATTTCGTTTGCACTGCGAAGGATAATACTGTTTGGAGCTAGTTTGCCTGTGGGCTGTTGAAAAGTTGTTGTAAGGAGAGAGGGAGGCTACTAAGTGCTAGGCCTCCATTTGCTGGTTCTATCACTTCCAAATGCGACTTCACGCTCCGTTTCGTATGAACAGTGCAGGCAATGTGTCTAGTTTTTCATACGAGTATATTTACATGTGGATGTAAGATCATTGATCGTTGTCGTCCCAACAAGAAAGTTAAAGTGACGTAGTGCACACATTGCAATTGCTTGATCTTCACGATCTTGAAAATGTATTTCAAAACTATAATATATAAGTGGTGCTCCACATGCACCCAGTTGAAGTTGACTGGTAGAAAGATGCATTATTGTGCCCTGACATATTAGACGGTGTTCAGTCTTTCATTTTGTTACTCGTTTTTCTCACATAAGACGCTCAAAAGCATCTCATAAACTTCCTGTGCACAATTACAGACCATCGCAACGTAGCACAATGTGTTCGAGATCGTGATTTTCCTTTCGTTTCATCGGAATATCTTAGTGACCGACACATTCTGCATGGCATACGTCCTACGTACACTATGGCTGCGGAATAATTTGCCTGATCAAAGATGATGCGGCACTATTGAAAATAAGATTTGACAGAGAAAATGTTTTAAAACATTGTATGTTGGGCTTTGGTAAACATAAGTTCAGGATATATGCTGTGCAATTTAGAAGTTGAATTCCACTTCAATGCACCTAAACTATTAAGGTGAAGATAAAATTCCTAAAATCTATTGGAAACGCTGCAGATTCTGAACGAAAACGAACTACTATCCTTGTTAGGTTTTGTGTAAAATGAATCCTCATTAAAACCGATAACATGCCTGTCTGTAAACTCCTGCCTAGTTGAAGTTGGAGATCGACGCATACAGTGCAGAGTTTCAACGAACCTTTGGTCCTGAAGATTCCCTTCTACTTCTTGCTTGTACTTGAAAATTGGTTAGTGAAGGCCCAGTAAAATGCCTAGGGAACTAATCTGTTATTCAGAATCTTTTGAATCATTATTTTGACCCGGAAGTTTATATCGCGTGTTAGAATGCTAAAGAGGAACAGAACTAAGCAGAGAGAGATGTAATTTCCCTCCTAGTGATTATAGTAAGTAGTTGTATACAATAACGTTTCATGTTTTTTCTGAGTGGTGATGATTTCTACCAAGGGTATCATATTTCTACTCATAGATCGCCCTAGGGACGAAAATTGGATGTTCGCCCAACATAATATTATTAATGGAATAAATCTCTTTTAGTTGATAAAGGCGTGGACTAAATAGCCAGATTGATTGAATGTGGGAAGGATTTATGGTTGACCTCAACCTGAGATCTACCTTAGATCTGCTGAAAAGAAAAATCTCTCGCTTATCGTTTGGCTTCACCAAAAATATGAAAAAAATAATATCAATAGAACCATGCGGTACTGCTTTGACTGGGAATTTGTAAAACATCGTAAATCATCGCTGACAATAATATTCTCCAATTGGTCGAAGTTCTATGAGTACATAAGCGTCCATCAAAAGGCCGAAATTTATTTGAAAAATTATGTTAACGTTCAGGAAATTCTTCTAAAGTTTACCGAGATTATGACTCTACAAATTTATCCGGCTTTCATGTTAAGGTACTGCTAGTTTTTCAACCGCTAGAACTTTTTTAAAAATTCTACACCTAGTGCAGGAAAAGGAAAATGGAAAAAAGAAGTCATCATCATCAACGGCGCAAGAACTGGTATCCGGTCTAGGCCTGCCTTAATAAGGAACTCCAGACACCCTGGTTTTGCGCCGAGGTCCACAAATTCAATACCCCTAAAAGCTGTATGGGGTCCGGACCCACGCCATCGCTCCATCACGGGCAGGGTCTGCCTCCTCTTCTTTTTCTACCATAGATATTGTCTTTATAGATTTTTCGGGCCACTTACGGATTAGGTGACCTGGCTACCGCAACTTGTTGAGCCAGATTTTATCCACAATCAGACGGTCGTGGTATCGCTTGTAGATTTCGTCGTTATGTAGGTTACGGAATCGTCCATCTTCATGGCCAGGCCAAACATTTTTCGGAGGTTTCTTCTCTGGAATGCGACTAAGAGTTCGCATTTTTTTTGCTAAGAACCCAGGCTTCCGAGCAATACGTAAGGACTGGCAAGATCATAGTCTCGTACAGTAAGAGCTTTGACCATATGGTGAGACGTGTCGAGCAAAACAATTTGGTAAGCTGAAATAGGCTCTGTTGGCTGCTAATACCCGTGCGAGGATTTCATCGTCATAGCTGTTATCGGTTGTGATTTTTGAACCTTGATAGGAGAAATTCATTCATTCATTCATTCATTTTCAGCGGTCTCAAAGTTATAGTCTCCTATCTTTATTGTTTTCGTTTGAATAGTGCGATTCGATGTTGTTCGTTCTTTTGGTTTTGGCGCTGACTTTGCCACCATGTACTTCGTCTTGCCTTCATTAAAGTGCAGCCCAAGATCTCGCGTTGCCTGCTCGATCTGGATGAAGGTATACTGTACATGTTGTTCTTCCCATAATGTCAATATCGTCAGCATAGGCCAGTAGTTGGGTGGAATTGAAGACGACAGGGCCTCTCGCATTTACACCTGCATCGCGAATCACTTTCTCCAGGGTCAGATTAAAGAGGACGCATGATAGTGCATCCCCTTTTCTTAGACCGTCGTTGATGTTGAATGATCTCGAGACTGATCATGCTGCTTTTATCTGGCCTCGCACATTGATCCGGGCCAGCCTAGTCAGTCTTATTAATTTCGTCGGGATATCGAATTTCCTTGTGGCGGTGTATAGTTTTATCATAGGCGGCTTTAAAATCGGATCAAACAGTTTTTCCATCGCTTACCGGCGAGAGAAAATCTGATCTGTTGTTGCTTACCTGGAGTAAAGACTCTCTGGTATGGGCCAATGATGTTCTGGACGTATGAGGCTCTGCGGCCTAGCGAGATAGTTGAGAATATCTTATAGATGGTGATACCTCTATAATTGCTGCACTGTGTGATATCTCCCTTTTTATGTATGAGACAGATAATGCCTCGTTGCTAGTCGTCAGGCATTGACTCGCTTTCCCACATCTTGAGCATCAGTCGACCAACCACTGTAGTGTAGTTAGCTGCCTACATATTTGGCCGATTCGGTTGTAATTCCATCGGCTCCTGGCGACTTATGGTTTTTAAGCCGGTGGATTGGATAAACTGTTTTTTCTATGCTTGGTTTTGGCAACAATTGTCCTTCATTTTCAGTTGGCGGGCCTCCAACTCGCCGATATTTTCGTTGTCAAGCGGTTCATCAAAATACTAAACCCATCGTCTGTGGGAAATCAGATTTCCCTCTTTGTCTCGGCAGGATGAGCATCGAGGTGTATAAGGCTTGCTGACTTGTTGGTAAAATTTCCGCGACTGGTGCGGTAGCTCCCTGTACTTTTCAAGTTCACAGACCTGTTGGTTCTCCCAGGCTTCCTTCTTCTGTCTGTGAAGTCGCTTCTTCCCTCGACGAAGTTCGTGATAAGTCTCTGCGCATGCCCGGGTTCTTTGAGAATGCAACATTACTCGGTATGCAGTATTCTTCCGTTCCGTTGCTAGCTTACATTCATCGTCAAATCAGGCGTTCCGACTTTTCTACCGGCTGGGGCCTAGTATGTCTGTGGCCGTATCAATGATAACGTTCTTCAGGTGGTTGTGAAGATCATTTGTTGATGCTTCATCTCCAGGACATCTGTTAACTGTGGTTATTGCGGCATCCATTCCCCTTTTATAGATGTTACGGAGGGCTGTGTTGTGAATGGCTTCATTCGTTATCATTGGTATCCCTATGGAACATATGGTGGCCGACGTTTCGTCTGAATGTGGACTCCGTCCCTACTTGACTGTTGAAATCTCCAAGTATAATTTTGATATCATACTTGGGACGGGCTTCGAGGGCCCGCTCAACTGCTTCGTAGAAGATATCCTTCTCCGACTCTGCAGTCTCCTCTGTAGGGGCGTGAACATTTATTAGGTTTATATTTCTAAATTTGCCTTGCAAACGCAGAATGCATAGCCTTTCACTTACATTTTCAAAGCCGATAACAACAGGCTTAATTTTTTGGCTGACTAAGAAACCTACTCCGAGCATATGGTTTACTGGGTGGCCGCTATAATATATGGTGTAGTGGCTCTTCTCCAGGAAACCGGTCCTTGTCCAACACATTTCCTGCAACGCTGTTACATCTGCCCTATATTGGGACAGGATATCGGCTAGCTGTTTGGCAGCTCCATCTCTGTACAGGGAGTGTACGTTCCATAAGAAAATGCGCAAATCGTTACTCCGTTGTCGTTGTCGGGTTTGTCGTTGTAAAGTCCATCCTGTCTGAGGCTCCTTCTGTGGATTTTCTAAAAAACAATTAAAATCCTTCTTTTACTGCTGCTTAGAACGTTTGTAGTTTCACTCCAATTATTCTATCCTGTTTCTTAGAATGTAACGCTCACGTCTTAATCTTTTAAGAGGGCAGACCATTCAGTGGTTAGAGCGCTAGACTGTCATACGGAAAGTCCTGGTTCAGTTTTGTCGGATACCTGTCGATTTAGCTATGAATGAGTACCAGAGTAAAATCAGGGTAATAACCTCGGGCGAGAGCAATGCTGAGCACATTGCCTCCTACAGTGTACTGTAGTGTACCATTACGGTCTTGAATGGAGTACTCTAACACGTTGATCCAATTGGATTGTCGCACCAACGATTATTATTATTATTGTTTTAGTAGTAGAAAAATGTCTGCAGTGAAACTGGTATGTTCGTGTCATTCGAATTTCTTTAGAAAACTAGACGTTTTCAGTACTAAATTCTAGTAGCATACCATCAGATGGAACTTAGACTCGGTTGACTGAACAAAATGCTCCTGATGTGCTAGGGTAATCGATAATTATTGGTAATGCAAAACTGACAGATTATATGGCAGGGTATCTGGCTCCATAATGGTGAAGTCGGAAAATATTTAGAATATCTCGCCAAGGAAGCCATGAAAACAATAGTAGTGTTTCGAACTGAGCACTGTTTCTTAATTATCATCCGGATAAAATTGCGATAGTGGGGCAGAGACAAATTCATAAAAAGAACTTTTTTCCATTTTGAAGTAAAAAAATTTGAAATTCTTCCAAATTGTGTGCTCCTCCATCGAGACGACGTTGCCAGCGCTTCATCTATCCTCTAGTAAGGCGTTGGCGGGAATTTTTTCAAGACTATACTTGCCTTAAACGTTGTATGGTGGCGACTTTTCCGCTTTAAGGTGGGAAATGTGAACCTCCACGCCTCGTTGAGCTTAAGGGGTTATACATGCAAAAGTGGGGTGCCTTTTTTTCCACCTCATATAATCATATGGGGCATCAATTGGTGCTTTCCAAAAGCTGACATTCGATGGAAAAGAGGGGAGTTTGGCGACTAGAAAGTGCTTCTTTCACGAATCCATTTTAAGAAACTACCCAATCGAAAAATCTGAAAAAAATCACAAAATTGCTACTATACAATGCCTAAGGCCTGAAATATCCTTGATACCGATATCTGCTTAAAAAGGGTAAATTTTAGTATATTAGTTAGCTAGGTACAAATGGGGCAAATGTCCACTCAAATATTCCTCTATACCTGAAGTATTGAACTTTCAGTGTTCGGCTTGTTATTCTTGGAAACAGAAAGAAGTCTGGATCGGTCGCCAGTTGCGTCAACATTGTTGTGCCATTCGTGGCGAGAAACTCTAACACAGGGTGATATAGTACCGCATCGTTGTGATGGGAAATCCAACTTCGGGATCATATTTGAAAATCCATATTCATTCGCCAGTAAATATTCTGTCCGAAAAAGGGGTTTGTTTCCCCCGTTGGGTTATTGGTAATATTTCTATTCCTGTTCATCATGCAAACTTAGTTTTACTTTGATCACAAATCCTCCGTCTAGTGTTAGTTCGCCTGCGCTTTTGATGTTTTATTCGTTCACATCGCCGTTCGAATAGCAATATCATATCTCCTTGTGATATCTCGAAAGAAAACTTTTGTCTGCATGGTTACCTTTCTCATACACCCTTTGTATTTCAGTTTGTTTGAAACTACTCAAGTTTATATAAGACTATTCAAAAATAAACAGCACTTATAAACAAAACCTTAAACTATAATCGATGTGCATGAACACCATTAATGCTAAAACTAGTTTGTAAAATTTCTTTCCCTAATTTTGAGTTTGTGGATGTATCACATTCTGGGAGACTCAGTTCAAACTGATGAGGGCAAAACCAATCATCAAATCGTCGAACAAAAACTTGCGAGTTTGCTGATAAATGAAATTTATCGAAATTGAATTCAAATACGTTGGTTTAATTTGAAAACTTAACATAAAGGTTCCACATGTTCCTACAGGAAGAAGTTTTTATGAATAGAATTTCCCACTTTTGAAGTGAGGGGGAAGAAAAATGGATCGTTAATTAGAAGAGATCGTGGAGTAAAAAAGGTGAACCTCGTCGGCTCGTCGCAGTTTTTTTCTACGTCTGAAATGCAAAAACTGAATTCAGTATTAGTTTAGGTTAGCTACACTCTCTGCAGTGCTCTGAATATATAAATCCCAGGGCTGCAAATCTTTTATTTCACCTTAATCCACCACACTACGGATGGAACATCGACACAATAATATCAGCCTATATACACATTACTACATAAGGCCTAACTCCTCGTATGGAGCCCCAGATTCGCCTGCGCAGCTAATAATATTTGAGAGCTCATTTTATCATTACCTCCACAGGTTTGTTTCAAATAAGCTTCTTATCTAGAACAATTCCCAGAGAGCACAAAGAATCATACCCTATGATGAGCAAAGGCAACTGCCCATAACAATTTTGACATCGGGATGCAGGCTTTCGGTCTTGCGGATCTCTCATCGAAGTAGATCTTAGTCTCCTTTTACTGATTCAGTACCATAGATATTGTCAAACCGTACCCATGGCTCTTGTACCAAACATATATAGGAGCAGTTCTGCACATTTGTCAGCCTTGCTACCAGTAACTAGAGAGAGACTTTGGCATGTTACAAGTTAATTTGACTGATCTCTACGTTTGTGGATATAAGTGTAGTCTAAAGTGAAAACCGCTATTAACTGAAGAGTCTGCTGCGTCTAGTGTGAGTTTGACCAGGGTCCCCAGTTTGCCCTCATTTTTCGCTGACGGTTCCGCTTCCTTGCGTCTGATTTCTCTCGATATTGCAACACTAGATGGTGTAGCAACGCCCATGTCCTCATTCCTAAGAAGCATCGTCTTCTTTCGGAATACCCGTTGTCGGCTGGGAGACTTTCTATGTTCACGGTGTCCGGGGTGTATGGATTCACATATCAGTATTAGACCAATTGTGTTCATATTCCCAGCTTTCTTTTCGTCCGCTTTTTCTGATAGAAGCAGGCGGAAGAGTAGTACTTCTGTCAGGCAAGATTTAGTCTGTAGTACCCTCTCCTTTGCGGCGGAAATTTTCTTCTGCCGAGTCTTGCTTCGCTGTTTTCTGGAAGAACTGGACAGACTGGCCGTAGTCAGGTTTCCAACTTCTCTCATATGGGAGTTGGTGTACTTTTCTTTCTGGCTGACATCATAGACATTGGCTTCCGCAGATTTTTCCGGGTAGGAACATGAATGTGGTAAGGTCTCCAATATTCTTTCCTCGGCTCCAGTTGATTCGAAGTCTGAGACTTTTTACCGCTTGGAGAGTTAAAGTCTTTTGTTTCCATCTTGATGTGGTTTAGATACGCTTAATGTAGTAGTGACTCCTACAGACTACCCCACCCCACAGACAGTTTGCTGTCCGAGGGGAGTCCGGAACTGGCACTTCTGGATTACTACCAATTTGGGTCGCTATATACATACATACTTAGAATCGAACAACATTGTAAACAGGAAAACCCTTTCTTTAAAACCGAACGTCAAATTTAAAAAATTTTTTCCGCACAAAAATTAGAAGTTTGAGGATCGTAGAATTGTGCTACACCAAAATGGAGAATAAGAATAATAAGAATAAGAAAATTTTCTGTAATTCCACTTGAAACGAGCTTACTTTTGGAAAAACCCAGCAGAGTTGTGTACAATTTTCATATTATTTGTAATTCCTGATTAGAATCGCCGAAATGTCAATCCATGCTTTTTCGCTTTTCTTTCTGTAATATATATATGGTTGCCTTTCACCCCTTGGTGGGGTACAGCGCGTCATCCGCACCTGCCCACCATCGTTCCCGGTTACCTGAAATACTCTTCAGCTTCCCTGACGACTTCCCGAGACCCATACATGTAAACTCTACTGTTCTGCGTTAAAAGTCCTTGGGGCGATCCACCCGTCGGTCATCTTGGGAGAATAGACTTCACTGCATGGCGATGCGCCCCTCCTTAATGGGTGACCTATCCACTGCCATTTCCAACTTCTGATCACATTATGTGTGAGTGTCAGGCCTGTGCGTCGACCAAATTCTTCGTTTGGGATATTGTCAAGCCGTACTCCGATGATACGACGGAGACAGGTGTTGACGAAGAACAGTGGAGTCCACTTACCATGTATTATCCCCATATACTACCACAGAAAGAACACTAGTACAGAACAGTCTCAACTTGATGTTGATGTCGAGATAGCTGCAGTTCCAGTTTTCAGACAGTGCAGCGAAAGTGGATCTTGCTCTGCTAATGCGCCGGGCAACATCCAGGCTCCCTAAATATGCAAATTGATCGATGTCTTGGATGCTCTGTCCTTCAATGCAGATTAGACGACCCGCTAGACTGAGAACCTTGGATTTGTTGTAAGCAAACGTAAGTGACCATTAGATGATGATCTCTTTCGAGGCCGGTCTCTCAGCCTTATGGCTAAGATGAAGGCGTAGTGTGTACTCAATTTTTCGGTTGAGTAGTTCCTGAGAATGGGTTCGTTTAAAAAATGACCGCTTTCAACCCCCTGTACTCCCCACCTTTTCAACAAAAGTCAAAACTAAGACCGGCTTCGAAAAGTACTAACCGAGATCTTTAATTTGATACCCCACATGACTATATTTGATGAAAAAAAAATTTACACCCCCTTTTGCATGTATGGGGAGCCCCCCTTAAATTCATCGTAAAAGGATGTAGCTCACTATATGCGTGAGCGTTCACAGTTCCCACCTTTCTACCAAATTTGGTGTCAATCGCTGTAACCGTGTCCGAGAAAAATGCGTGTGACGGACAGACAGACAGACAGACAGTAAACCGATTTTAATAAGGTTTTGTTTTACAAACAAAACCTTAAAAAAGATGCTGGTTTTCTGGGTACCCCTCTGTCTAAACATAAAACATATTCGGATTACAGTTCAAATACCCTTAATATGTATATATTAGCCAAATGTCCAGGTAACGTTTCTTGGTGCTACTTATAGCAAGCGGACTTTTTCCGAAATGATCCAATGTCTTTCCGTCCCAACAAATTTGTCTTAAATTTATCATAAGACTATAAAATTATGCTGGTTTTGCGATTTTGTCAAAAAGATCAAGGGACAAATTTGTTCGATTGCCACTGTTCTCGATATTTTTAACACTATTATACACCAGCATTTTCATATCCGCAAATCTCTAGTTAGAATTTGATACACCGTGAAATTATACAGTTTTAAGTGGTTACTTACCATCGTTATTGTTGGACTATCGTTTGACCTTGCAAGAGCCCTCATGGTCTTATTTTTTAAGGTTTTGTGTGAAACAAAACCTTATTAGAATCGATTCGATGTCTGTCTGTCCGTCTGTCTGTCTGTCTGTCTGTCTGTCACACCCGATTTATTCGGAAACGGCTGAATCGATTGTCACAAAAATTGGTAGGAGTATGTAATCTTCCGTTCCCTTTACATGCAACAACTGACGCCATTTTGTGTTAAGTTTAAGGGGGGGCTCCCCATACATGTGAAAGGAGGCTGCAAAATTTTTTTTCACAGAATGTAGCCATGTGGGGTATCAAATGAAAGGTAGTACTTTTCGAAACTGGTTCAATATTTGATATTGGGTGAAATATAGGGGAGTGAGGGCTCCAAATATGACCATCAAAAAGTGTAACAGGTCTCGTTCTCAGAACCTATCCAACCGAAAAATCTGAAAAAATTCACAGTAGTGCAACTCTACGAAATCTAGGCCTCAAAATATATCCGGTTCCGATATCTGTACAGATAAAGTTAATAATAGTATATTTCCACATTTTAGAAATTTACCCGGCACCCCCCTTATGTTCATCGCAGAAGTACAAAATTTGACATGCGTATAACGGAGAACATAATGCACAATTTGGTGAAGTTTGAAGAAAATCAAACTATTATTAACAAAGTTATAGGGGGTGAAACTTTACAATTTTTTGTGAATTTCGTGCACTCTACAACCTGCATGACGTCATCATCACATATCAATTCATCAATACCACAACGAAGTAAGTTCGTATCAATTGGGTGGAAAAGAATTATTTTTAGTTTTTTAATCATTTGTATATGAATATCAATTATTCCAACGAGACATGTGTGTATGTAGGTATAGTATATGCGTGCTAATGGACTTTGCGGGTAGTGCCTAATTCAGATAGATATAAGAAGTAAATCGGAAATATGGGTACGATCAATTGATATACGTGCATATACAGTCGGCAGCAATCGTATTCGTATGAAATATTTCTTTTGAGACACTATAAAATAAAAATTGTTCTTCGCGACAGTTATAACTGAAAATGCACACCTAAATTCATTTATGTCTTAGTTATATACAGAAGATCACTTATGCTGTGAATTTTTTTTTTTCCTAAATTCACCACAAACTGTACTTGACGAAAGAACAGCAATTAACAAAAATCATGATCGATACTCGACGACGCATTCGTATTCGTACGAGCAAAAAATGTCCCGTTATATTTCAGCTGTTGAATTTTTGGGTATATTCTTAGAAATGATTTCTGTTCTAGAATTTTTCTAGCACTCAAAAACGTCATTGTAGTTCGAAACAAGTGTCCGGAGTGATAAAAAGTGCAGGATGGGCAGAAAAGGCAAGGAAACTTCAATAGAGACCCGTGAAATCGTTGTATCCCTACATAATCAGGGAAAATCGTTAAGCGAGATAAGTAATATCGTTGGTCGAGCTAAATCAACGATTCAGTATATAATTCAAAAGTACAAGTCGGAGAATATGCTGGGAAATAAGCCGAGAAATTTAGGACGAAAAAAGTTGACACCGCGAGACGAACGTTTTATTTTAAGGCAAATAAAAAAAAATCCTAAGGAATGTGCTACAACGATAACCGCAAGACTCCACCAACATTTTAATAAAATAGTTTCTGTTGATACCGTCCGAAGGACACTTAAAAGGTATGGTCTCTTTAACTCTGTACCAAGAAAGAAACCGTATATCAATAAAGTAAATAGAATTAAACGGTTAGATTTCGCGAAAAGATATATTCACAAGGATTACGACTTCTGGAAACAGGTAATATTTACAGACGAAAGTAAATTTAATATCATCACCTCGAACGGAATTGGAAAAATTTGGCGAGAGAAGAATTCAAGCTTGCATCCGAAGAACCTAATACCCACCGTAAAGCATGGCGGAGGATCTGTTATGGTGTGGGGGTGTTTTTCTGCAGCAGGAACGGGCAATTTGCATTTCATTGATGGAATAATGGATGCTGCCAAATATGTGAATATCTTAAAATGTAATTTAAACCCAAGCGCGGAAAAATTACGAATACAAGATAACTTTATTTTTTATCAAGATAACGATCCGAAACACACGGCTCTCAATTCGCGTTTATGGTTACTTTATAATTGCCCTAAAGTATTACAGACACCCCCCCAATCACCGGACATTAATCCGATAGAACATTTGTGGTTGGAAATTAAAAGAGGGTTAAAAAAATATAATATAAAAAACGCGGCAGACTTGAAAGATGCAATCGGAAAAGAATGGAGTGCAATATCCCCTCTATTTACAGAAAAATTGGTGAGGTCGATGCCAAATCGATTAAAACATGTTATTAAAAACAAAGGCTACCCGACTAAATACTAAATGGTTAATTTTCTCCTTGTTTTTTCTCGAAATTCATAACGTAAGAATACGAATGCGTCGTTTAGTTATACGACAGTTTAACTGAATACTTAATTTTTGGATTTTATTTTATTGTTGAGTAATTGAATTTGAATATTATTTTGTAAATTTAATTGGATTTAGATATTGTATTTAAATAAAATTTACGCAATGTAAAAATAATGTTTAAAATTCTTTATTTTTTCATGATTACTTAATTTTTTCCCTCAATACTCACGGTGTACGAATACGGATGCTAGCCTCTGTATGTGTACAGTATTCGGAAATAGGCAGTTTGTTTATTTAGGATGAGCGCAATATCTATGGCTGTACTATGTACGTATATCTCGTAGTTTGGAAAAATATAAAGGATTATGTTGGATTTGTAGCTATATACGGATAGAGAAATGTACGTTGAAATTTCTTACATAAGATGAACACAAAACCTTTATACCCGAAGCGCGAGCTTCCGGTATTCCGACTTGTTTATTTTTAAGACCTTCGTGAGCGTTTTCAGCTATCCCAAAATTATTTGTGCCATTCAAAATTTAACACAAAACTTAACTGCATAACGTTGTATCAGATTCTGGTGTTCTAGACAGCAAACCACCATGATACAGTGAGCGCAATCACATTTTTCCTCTTTTTCTTAGATATAGAATGCGAAGATTGTGTGAAACAATTGAATATAAATTCCTTGGTTTCCTGAGAATTCGTTATGACAGCGGCAGTTAGTTCAACTGAAAAATGTTGTATGGATATTTTGTTTCTTGCCGAAAGTTATCATTTGCGAGTGCGCAATTTCTATAAACGCAGGTAGCTAAACTTTCTATAAAATTACTTTTGAACAGTTTTTTTTGTAATTAAAAGGTGTGACGTGAAATTTTGTAGTGTTCTACGTAAGACAGTGCCCAACTTTAGCTTTTTTAGCTTAGATTATAGCGATGCCTCGTGGAAAAGTGTTAACCGAAGAAAAAAAGCCCAACTTGCCAGAATGAAAGATTCGGGCTGCGCAATGAGAGCGATGTTGAGGGAAATTAGTAGATCCGACGGAGTTTTGCGGAATTTCTTTAGATTAAAGGGAAAACACCGTACAAAAAAGTATCCGCGTGGAAATAGAAAAATCGGGAAAAGAGAAATCTCCCTTATTAAGGAGGAAGCTACTAGAAATAAACTTTGGTTCGTTACACATCATACCGAAATTACTACTTCTCATTAAAAAGCAACGTATGCAACAGATTTTCCATCCTGGTAACAGCATTAAATATGAAAAACCTGCTGAAGCGCCTCATTTAACAGCGACAAATAATAAGGAGAAGGAAGGGAAAGGAAGGGAGTAATTTTTTCGGATGAGAAGAAATTCAAGCTTTACGGCTCAGCTGGATTTAGGGCATTTTGGCACGATCTAAAAAAAAAGAAGCTCTTCGAATGAGTCGCAACTGTGGAAGCGGCAGTGTTATGATTTGGGGGGCATTTTCTTTTCCCGGTAACTTTTGGCAGGGAGTCGTACCAACCAAAATGAACTCAGTAATTTATACTGAGCTACTGGAAGCCATGTTGATGCCGCATTTACATGGGAGTAATAACATTGACTGGAATTTCCAACATGACAACGCCGCGGTACACGCTTCTGCATACACGAAATCATTTTTAAATGACAAACAAATAAAAATTTCGGACTGGTCCCATCGGAGTCCTGATCTTAACCCCATAGAAAATTATGGGGGATACTTGCAAGGAAAGTCAATGCGAATGAACGCCAATTTAATTCCGTACTTGAGTTAAAGACAAACATTTTAGAATGCTGGGACCAAATCGAAGAAAATACTTAAAAAATTTAATAGTCTCAACGCTAAATCGAATTTTCGAAGTTATAAGGTCCAATGAGGGCAAAACAAAATATTAGTAACCAGTCATTATGCGTTTATTTACTTCAATGAGCTTATAAGCGCAAGTGCGTATATAGAAATTGCGCAATAAAAAATGTAATTTTTGTCAATTAAAAAAAAATGAAGATTTATTTTGTTAATTTTTTTTGTTATTCTAGACTTAAATAAAGATACATTTACTATCATGTAAACTTGATATTTGTCAAGGCTTCTATATAGTCACAACGAGCAATATATGGGGTGCGTATATAGAAATTGCGCGCACTGTAGTACTCTAAAAATAAGGTGGTAACCGTGCTCATCTTGAAAGAATTTACTAGTATACTAGTTAAGAAGAAAACAGTGGGGCCAGATCCCTCGTTGTCCTGTTAGTCTCATCACTTTTCGATCATCCTAAAATACATATATCAAAGTTATCGATGCGAAAACTCGGAAATACAGTTCCATTTACCTTAAGGCCCTCGATTTTATTAGTATAAGTATTGCTCGGTGTTGGCTTCTTTTTAATAAAGAGGGTTAAAGTCTATCAGCAGTTAAAAATTGGAGAATATACTCCAATTTTTAACTGCGTATCTTAATCAAAACTTTTCTGATTTTCTTTTTTCCCTAATGGCGATTATTTTGACAATCTTTCTGGAGGAGGCAAAATATCCATTTATTAAAAACCTGGAACTTAATTACGAAGTTAGGTTTTGATCTGTTGGAATTGTGTTTTCGCTGTGAGTTTTGACATTTTCACCTGTTGATTCCATAATTGAAGTTGTTGCCGGTATTTTTGGGGAAGAGGTGGGTTGAGTGGCCGCCTCAAGGATTTCGCAGAAATCTTATTGTAAGTATTACTCGCTTTTGTAGCTGAGAAAGTTTAGTTCAATCGCAAAGTGTTCGAGCATGCCTGGTAGCGTACTGTATGATTTAACTTGGAAGCTTTGTCTGGTTTCATCAAATATCGGGAAGTAGTAAATGGTGGATTGCCCCAATTCAGTAAGACTATCTATCGCGGCCGGTTGGGGTGTAAAGGTGGTGAATCCTCGGATTTCTCCTCGTTAGTTAAATATCATATCGGCGCATAGTCGCCACCGAAAATAATTTTCTTGGATCTTAACTGAAGCTTTCCTAATACTTTCGAGTCATGGCCCAATTGCTCATTTAGGGCTATATTTTATGTAGTCGAAAACTATCAAAATCTGTCTATTATGAATGACTTTAACCATTCCCGCACCAGCGGAATCAGTGAGCAAGTTTTCGTGTGTACGATCAAACAGTTGTTGGTAATATGCAGAAACTTGTCTCAATGAAATCAATTCACTCTATTGCCACTTCGCTTGTTCACAAAAACAATAAAAAACAAAAAAAAAAACGATTTACAAAAAATAATTTCAATTTCGACGTTCTATGGTAAGATGCGCAGAAATATCCTTAGGGTCAGTCAAGGATATCCTTAGGGTAAATCAGGGATGAGTAGTTAGTATTGGTGGGGTGCCTGTTGAGCCGTTCCCTCCTTTCTGATAAGTAAGAATATTGGCTGGGAACATGGTGTGGCCTTCAATAGAATACCAGACTTAGTGGACCCCCAGACATGCAGTGAGTGATATCCTCCTACGTTGGGATTTAGGGAGGGGAGTCTCCATACATGTAAAAGGGGGGTGTAAAAATTTTTTTCACCAAATATAATCATGTGGGGTATCAAATGAAAGGTCTTGATTAGTACTTTTCGAAGCCAGTCTTAATTGTGAGATTTGTTAGAAAGGTGGAGAGTGGGAGGGGTCGAAAGTGATGATTTTTTTAACGGACCCATTCTCAGAAACTACCCACCCGAAAAATCTGAAAAAAAATCATGAAGCTGCCTCTATACGGTGTCCAGGCTTCAAAATACTTTCCATATCGATATCTGTTCAAATTAAGTTAATAATAGTATTTTTGGGAAAATTGAGTAAAATCCCCCTTAAGTATATCGCAGAGTTATAAAATTTGGTAGTAGTATAAAATATAATATGAAGAATATTATCTCTAAGTTCGAAATCATACTATTAGTAACAAAGTTACAGTACCTCAAAGTTGTCCTTACCCTGTAAATTTACACCCCGAAGTAATCAATCTGACATGCCAAATGCATATTCTTAACGGGCTACGTACAAATGGGATAGTTCTATACTCAAATATACTCACAGAAGAAGCAAACAAAATCTTTCATACCTGAAGGGTCCAGCTTCCGGTTTCCCGACTTGTTTGAAATCGTTTGAAGGCTTTTCTCTTAAAAGTTGCCAGAAGTGAAGGTACATGTAACTTGTATCCAATGATTATCGGAATTTAGGCTTTGGTAGTTATTGGTAGGGTGGACTAAGGAAGGGCAGGTTTGTTCCTTTGTTCCTTTCCTTCCTTGTTTAATTCTCTGCTAATGCCATGTTGACACTTTTGGAGTTTATACATCCTGCTTGGGTGCAGTCTTCATTTTTTTATACAAGAACTCAAATCAATGCAGAAGAGAAATTGTTTGCTATTCTACCGACCAAAATAATATACAGCACCTTACTGTTGGTATTGAGCAAGGAATCAACATAAGCAAAGCCGATGTTCCATTCCATATTAAATTATTTAATAGACGATTTTTATTTCCTGTTTTCTTACTAAATTGCATTTGAAAAACAAATATACTTGTAAGGTATCATTATTTAATTTCTAGTCATTATTATACTATACTTGAAAGCTACTCAGAAAACGAAAGGAAGGGATTTAGGTAAGTGTGGCTGATGGATGGTAATGGAAAAGATATAGATAATTTTTACTTACATTGAAGTTTAAGTGTTAAAGGTGTTTCAATTTAAGCATTTTGGTCTTTTAAGTGCTATTCATGACTTTATTGGTGAAACCTACCTTTGGACAAACTTATTCGAATCAAACTGTATCTGCATCTCATACAATAACCAGTATCTATTGACTGCAACTAACTAGACTAGACAATGATGTGAACTAGTACTTACCACGCTGTGCATCTTGAACACCGTCCAAATGGTCTAAAAGATTTTCCGTTCGATTGTCCGTCCGCCGGTCGGTCTGTCTGTCTGGACTATGACCGGACGGTGAAATGGCTCAAGTGTGAGACATTGATCAGATTTTTCAGATGGAATTACAGCCATCCAACGGAGAATTTACAATTTCACTAATTACTTACTCTGAATGGCCGTGGCTGCTTGGTAGCAAGGTGCATATGGCGCACAATGCAGACATGAAAGCATGCATTGTTGCTGAAGGGTGTGTTTCACATTATTGGCGTGTGAGCGGCATGGCAAAGGAAATAAATGTATGCTCATATGTTAGAAATCTTTCTCCAAGACACTATGAATTTATTCTGTAATGTTATTTCATTTCTCTATTATCATTAGCAAAGTTGATAGTTCCATATATGGGAATATCTACCGTCGCCGCGGTCTCTAATTGTATGATGAATATCTTTTTCAATTTCTCCTCTCTCGGGGCGATATCTGTCTCTATTTTTCTTATCAATAAAAATGACCGTTTCGGTTTAAGGCTATCAAAATAATACTTGTACTTATTGAAAAATATGTGCGCGCAGGAAATTTCTCTTAATAAATCAATTTTTCCTAGTGCATATGGTCAGGTGTCACGTTAATGTACAATATAACGATAATCATTTCCGTTGTGGAATTTGCAGCAGCAGAAGTGGTAGTTACCACTCGTAGCGGATAGAGTTTCTACACAAAACTAATACGAATTGATAGAAAAAGCGCAAAGATTTTAAATTGCATTAATAGCCTACTTAGGAAGACTTAATACAACGCAAGATTGTTTTGTGGAAGACCGCTTTGATGTTGGTTTTTAGATTGATTGCATTTGAAATTAAGAAAGTAGATTTACTTCTCGACTTGCCTAGGAACTATTTGTTAATGCAATTTTGACAGAGGATACATGCATTGTACTCTACTCCTGGAGGCTTTCACTTTGGTCAAATCAGTAGTACATATTCATAATTTATTTGATTTTGGCTTTCCTGTTTTATGAATGCGTGGTCCGTCTGAGGTTGTCCGGGTTTCTTGTCGTAATATGTACATTGCTGTCAAGAATATTGGAAAACGAGGAATCGCCAACTATAATTTATTGCAGCCGTCTTCCTAAAAATGAAAAATAATTGAATTATAATTGAGTTTCAACTCAAATATTTTCCGGTTTTATTTGCGATATCCTATTAGCAGTTTCTGTGACAGCACATAGGTTGGGGAAATATTAGTTCTTCCTATCAATTTATGTTTATATATAATCTTTCTTTTTTTTTCTTTTCAGGTAAGTTTATATGATGTCCTGTTACCGCAAAGATAGTAAGTTTTCTGGACAAACAATATTGAGTATATCGAACAAAATTCGCTAAGAGATATTATTTACAAGTATAACTATTACCTCATTATTCTGAGTTATCACATTCTTGACTGATATCAATGTGCCAGCTAAATAGGTCCATAACCATAATCAAGGGTTTTTGTTTCAATCCCATTTTCAACATGTGCCCCGATAGCTGAGTGTTTAGAGCACAAGGCTGTCGTACGGGAGGTCGTGGCTCAAATCTCAGTGGTGGCAGTGAAATTTGTATCGTGATTTGACAACGGATACCAGTCGACTCAACTGTGAATGAGTATTGACTATCTCGGGCGAACGCAATGCTGACCGCATTGCCTCTTATAGGGAGCTGTAATCCTGTAGTGTGCCGTTACGGTCTTGAATGAAGTGCTCTAACACATTTCAAGACCCTGATCCAAATGGATTGTTGCCCCAATGATTATGTGTGTTTATAGGGATATCTTCACAATTGTTAATATTCTTCGAAGTAATTTCCCTCGGTCTTCCACACGTTTATTCCAAAAGCGCATAGTAAGCATCCTCGAGTACGTCAAAGGTAAAGTTTGGTAGAGACTTCGTCATGGCGATTTGGGCGTTCTCAGTGTATCGAAGAATTTCTCGCAGCACCATCTTAATTCTGGGAAAGAGGAAAAAGTCCACTAGTGTCACTATAGGGCGGCTGGGCAACGTTGTCAAATTATGCTTCGATTTAGCTCGGAGAATTGCCGATATATAGTTTCGAACGTTCGAAAAGTTTAGTCTTGACAATTTGACGGACGGCCGCAAGAACCGCTTCCAAACCAGCATAGATGGTATATTACACAAAAATTATTGATCGTCAAGTCATGAGCAATTGTGCCGGGTTTCGGTCACGCTACTTCTCAGGTGGCGACGCGAGGAAGTGTCTGATGAGATCGCCTCCACCCTGCAATCGAAACCGACCAGCCACAAAAAAATTTCCGACCAGTATTTCATTCAGATGCATATATATTTACGTTAGTACCAGCGGTATTCAATGTACTTATATATGTATATATGTAGGCTTTATAGGCAGGCAGTTAAAGTAGGCAGTAAAGTGGAAATATTCAGATGCGTGTTATCAATTTAGATAGGTATGTGCGTATGTATATATACGAGTATATGGATATCAGTAAGCGGTAATATGAAATGTTGCAGCGGAAGGTCGCGGTTTAAACCTCACTGATGGCAGAGCGAATTGTTGTCATGAATGTCGGATACTAGTCGACTCAGCTGTGAATGAGTTCCTGAGTTTCGCAAACTCTTGACAGCTGCCTTTTGTAATTTGGGACCGTTGCAAGTATGTCATCCAAGTAGATAACCACTCTACGAATTTCACTCATTTCGCTTTCCATTTACCTTAAAAAGCGCGATTGGCTCCTTGTGGGAATTTAATGGAGACTCTGCTTGTGGGCTCAAGCATGAGATTGCGTTGTACGATTCGGGTGCCGTACCAATTAGTTGGGGTAGAGGCTTTAGGTAAACCCCGCATCCACCGATATTAATGCTGAGCTTACACTCGGTGTGTCCGGATAGCTGAGTGGTTAGAGCGCAAGGCTGTCATACGGAAGGTCGCGGTTAAAATCTCACTGGTGGCAGTGGAATTTGTATCGTGATTTGACGTCGGATACCAGTCGGCTCAGCTGTGAATGAGCACCTGAGTCAAATCAGGGTAATAATCTCGGGCGAGCGCAATGCTGACCACATTGCCTCCTAGTGTACCGTTACGGTCTTGAATGAAGTGCTCTAACACACTTCAAGGCCCTGATCCAGCATGGATTATTATTATTAAAAAGCGCCTAGGGACCGACGCCACGCCATATTGGAATTTCGTAAACTGAAAGAAGGCTTTGAGAGTTGTCACCATAGGGCATTTCTATTCTAGTCCTCTAATCCTCTCCTGAAGGAACATATTTTTTCAGCTTTGGGGATTTGTCGTCATATTAGCGAATATAATATTTGCCTATGATATCATATCATTCACACAACATGACAACCTTCTCGAATTAGCTCTTTTCGCATTGAATTATCGCAAAAGTCAGAGAAAGGGACACGTTGTTACTGTTCGTTGTAAGATTCTCAATTTTTCCAAGTGACTGCCACGACCATTGCTCAGAAAGAAAAGGGCATTGCGCCGCGGATTAAACGAACGATTCGCGTCGAGCAACGACAGATTGCGCACATTCTTCATTGTTGTCATTCGACGAGTTGTCCGAGACTATCTGTGCTTTGAGCTCGTAGACTCCTCAGAAAATTATATCTATCACTATTCGTTTTACTGTCACTCGAGAATCATGCTCATCGCCAATTGCTCAACAGTTTAATTGATTTTATTTTCTAATAATCAAAAACTGACACACAAAACAAACACGTTCCACAAGAAAAAAGTGTGGTGGGCATCGTCCACAATTCCAATGCAAAACACACAATCTGGAGAACGCGCCTTTCCAATCTTGTGCAGGTAAGACTGAAAACTTCCATGCCCACTTAAAAATTGGGTAAGGAAATAGTCAGTCTCACCATGCTTCCGATTCAGCCACGCACCTAAGTTGCCCATGAGCCGCGCAGTCCATCTGCCTCTAGTTTCATTTTGCCAAGAGAGCTGCCACTCGTCTAGAGTGTGTTGCCGTTCTTCGCGAGCAACCACCTCCCTTGCGCTTGTATATGGCCTGACGCTCCCTAGCAAGAAGGGCAACGGGGATAACTCCCGCCATCACCATCACGGCCGGTTCAGAGACCGACCTTATCGCATTAACATTATGTTACTTTCACGCGAAAGTTCCAAACTTTCCTTAACTCTTGCCTGTGTCATTTCATTGTGGTACTCTTGCCTGAAACCACGTCCACCTAAAAGTGGGGCACACTAGAGCTACGTATTTTTGGTACCAAAGTTAGTAACTTTTGAAGTAACTTTACCTCATTTTCAGTATTTAAATAGGTAGACTTCTGTGTTTGTCAACGAAAACCGCAACGGAATTAATATTTGGTCATATCATCACCATCATGTCTGCGTTCCTTCATAAAAACATAAAAAAATTTCCGTAAAATCGCAAAAACAAAGTAGCGGTTTCGGTGAGTGCGGTTCGCCACATCATAAAAGATGTAAATAACCTACTAAGTTAGATATAAAGTGGAATGACCCACTACGGAAACTGGTAGTTCTGAAGGAATGCAGCGTGTTGCGAAAGACGCCACAAAATTGGAAGAAGATCAAGTAACATCCACTGGCGGTGAGGTTCACTTGTCGAGTGTACTTAAAGTGTTCTGAGTGGCGAAATTACATATCTTCATTTATTGGCGGGGATGAGTTAAATTGGAGCTCCGAACCGACCAAAGTAAATAGATTAGCATTTATTGACTAGAACATGAAAAGGAAGTAAACTCTGATATGCTGGTTTCAATTGGTTACAAAACGCCACCTTACATACACATAGAACCACCCTTTGTCCTCCAACAGGACAACAATTATAAGTACACTTCCCTCTCGGCATAAGAATGATTATTGTATAATGTCCCACGGCGGCCCACTCTGCAATCAGTAAACCTTAAGCTGGTTGAATCTCTCCTCAAAAAAATGATTTTCGAAAGGCATTCTAGGAAGCTGGGAACGAAATGTCCCCGATGTGAGTTATTAATTTTCCGATTTGATGCATCATTGTCTTGCTCCTGCAGTCGTAATGACATACAAAACATAAAAATTGAAATGGAAGTTCGAATTTGGTTTGATCTCATTCGAATCGGTTCATTTTTCTTCTTGTGCCAATACTTTCGTTGCACTCGGTTATGTTTATTTTTCTGCCTTTCTTGGGTTATCTGTATTGCGTGGGAATAAATGTTTTTGCCTTTTCATTGTATTGTTTAGATGTGCGCTATTCAACTTCCTTTCCCCTAGAAGAAATGTTTGCAATGTACCAACAATATTGATAGCAGAGGTGGAAATCTTTCCGTTTTTTTTAACCTAAATAAGTACGCTCATATAAAAGTACCATTTGCGCCAAATTGAGATTTCTACTCTACCCGGTTTTTGGCAGCGTGTACAGGGTGTGTATTTGAACTACTCTATACAGTGAGGGCTCATTCTGGAGAAACTAATAACAGTCGGTATTGATAAAGCGATATATTTTGGCGTAAAATGTCACCTGTTGTATTGAGGTAAAATCTCAGAGGAATTTGAAGCCCAAAGCGATGTTTGCTGGCGATGCATTTTGTCCACTGACACTTTTTCCTCTTGCTATCGATGACATCCGGGAATTTCCTCGCTCTGACTGGTCGTTACAGGATTCTATTTGCATTAAAGAGTAGAATATCGAAGAAACAATAATAAACGAGAAGAACTTCGCTGACGTACTTGCCAGATGTCCTTGCCATATCTCGGGGCGTCCTAGAGCTACGTAATGCAGAGCAGTGGAAAAAGTGTGCAAGTTTCTTACGACTAAACATTTTTGTTGTAGGTGGCAGTCCTTTACTACGGACACGGCAGTCCTTTACTCGTCTGTCCGTCTGCCTATCAACTACTTGTTTAAAACCGTACTTCAGTGAAAAGCGGGGACATTTTTTCAAAAACTAACTACGTGATAGACTTTTAGATTTATCAGGGGTGTTTTTGGTTGTTAAACTTTATGAAAACTCTAATCTGAGGGTGATTCAATGCATTTGCCCACAACAACCAATTCACTTTGTGATCAAAAGTTCGACTTCAATATGGGTTGATGACGGTTTTTTTTTCTAAAATTTGAAAATAAAATTATTCTCAACTAGGTACAACTGAAACTTAAGGGGATTTTTGACAATTGATTTTCGTAGCAAATACCTCTAAAAATATGTTTTGATCGAATTCGTCTAATTGGGTTTTAAACATGAGTGGCCAGTGTATATATAGTTCGCATTAAGACCGAATCGAATTTCTCTTACTTCTTATATCGTACGAAACCTGCAAGTTGGCAACAGGTTCACAACATGAGTGTGGTTAAATTTAATGGTGGTTTTGGGAGACGGGTTGGCGCCAGTTTATGAATTTGATTACCGTTGACGATGGTCTGATGGTCGATGCCATATCAACTAACTTGGAAGTAAGATTTTTGGATGTCAATTAAATTAGCTAGTCACAGATTGCAGTGGGGCAGCCTTCACACGAATTATTTTACCCAATGTTTATTTAGATTTCATTTCACACTTAAATTTTTGCTATCATATGTTACCGTGGTAAACTCTCTTTCGATGCATTAAACTAAAGTGGAAGTAACAACGATTTTAATTAGAGACTGTTTTACAGAAGCAAATTCAGCAATCATCTTATTTCAGATACTTTATCTCTTTAGCTTTGTTGACAAATATTAAGATGAAACAATTATAAATCAATTCTTCAGTCTTCTCCGAGACAATCTCCACGTTAGCGACTCATTTTATGTCCACGTGTGAGCATTAAAAGTCAACTATGAATCGTTGGGGTACTCACTTGCAATTAAATAAGCTCCCAGCTTACAGCTTGCTAGCATACACACGACCTTACGTTGCACGTATGGATAGTATGTCTATGATTTTGCTTTTGCAAAACGCAGAATAAGTTCATTGTTCGGTTTGAATTTCTAATCTCTTCCAACATTTGCATTGTACCATTTACGTTGTGGAAATTGAATAGCAAAGCTACTCACTCATATGCATTAGCAGTTAGGGCAATTTATATCACGACATGGTTATAACACTTTTTTTAGCTTTTTTGTTTAATAAGGACTGTGCTGATGAGGTAGTAAATAATTGTACTGTACTGTAGGGAAATAATTCCCGATGCCCGCTCTGCCCACGAAAGTTCACATGTGTATTGAGTGGGATGAGCTCTAATCGGATCAAAATACAAAAAGACGCTGATCACTTCAATTACCGCTAGGGTGGGCGACACACCACAATTTATTAGCTGCTTGAAATACAAAGTCAAGCCTGGTTGTGATTGTTTATATCGACCCAATATTCCACAAGGAAGGCAACTGATGAACTGGGTGCATTGTGTAATATTATTATACTATAAAAGGCTACTTTATATGTAGTGTTCTAGTGGAATCTAAAATATTAGGTCATGTGGTCTCACCCTTACACATTAACATGTAGAAAGCCATTGGAGTTTGAGGATAGATCCTGGTTTCCAATTCGTATTATTTTGATTGCTACTTCATTTTAATGTTAACAGCATCTCGATTTCCGATTCATTATTCCGTTGAGCTGGGGTTTGAGAATACATTCAAAATATCACCTTCTTGTCGTAAAAGCCGATTAAACGAGAAGTAGATTTCCTGAAAATTTCCAAACTTCTTGTTACTGAGACCTTAATATCAACTCAATCTGAATTGACCTTACGACTCCGAACCTTGGCTATCGAGAACGGCTTCTAGTTGGTGTCTGGAATGTGTGTACGCTCCTCAACAAAATCCCTCAGAATGCTCGCTTTCTCCAAGTTGTGCAAGAATTCTGGGGATATCGACTGCACATTCTGACCCTTGGCGAGGCAAGATGGAGGATACCTCCCCTCGTTCTTGGGGTACTGTGGTCTTAGCGCTTGATTTTGATGACTGTAACAATAATGATTAAAGGTTCGTGGATTTTCGTAATATTGATCGTCATCAATAGCGAACTGTTCGAGCATAGCGACCACTACAAGACCAACTGAGTTTGAACTCATCGATAACAAATATCTAATCAAATGGGTCCATCGCGATCTTTGGTAGATTTAGGAGTTGTCGTCTCAATGGGCATCAAAAAGAGATCTAACATCGGCTTCGAAAGGGACCATTATCTAGTAGTCACTTATCTTCTTTAACTATAGTTGTGTTGTGTTTTTTTTTAAGAATTGCAGATATGTGTCCTTTTCGTCTGCTGGAAGAAGGACACATGTATCCGAAACACGTGTCTACAAATCTAAAAAAAAACACAATAAATCTATAGTTAAACTGGAAACTTTTCCTTTCAATAGCTTCACTTAAAAGGACTATAGAAAACAAAGAACTACTTTTATAAAACTTACACTTACCTTCGTTTGTGATTCGCTATTTTATATGTTCGCTGCAAAACAAAGCATCTACCTCCCAAATTCAGCACAAGTTGTCTTCACAAACGACACAAATTTCAAACAGGCCACCTGACTATATTAATGAGGATCACAATCAAAATTGCCTTCATTTTTGGCGCGGGTGAAATTGTCGGCCACGTCCCAAAGGGATGTCATTAGACTTGCTTGATTGTAAAATCTCGAATTGGTGGACCTCGGCGCAAAACCGGAATGTCTGGAGTTCGTTATTAAGGCAGGCCTAGACCGGATACCGGTTGTTGCGCCGTTGATGATGATGATTGTAAAAATGGTGGATTGATGAACTTAAGAAGCTGGGATGAGGGCGCCGTGCTGGAGCTCCGTTACTGTAGTGTACGCTGTGACAACAGGGGTTTCACTATTACATTGATGAAGTTCCCATCTCGATACAGGATACAGTAAACCGAGAGTTTGCAGGCGGTGGTAAAGCTTTCTGTAGTGCTGTGAAGGTTTATCATTTGAATAGCTCAAAAGGTGGAAGATACACTTCAACACGATGCTGAATCGTATAACATCCGGTGAAGTTCCACCTTTTGAATATGATATGTAGTGTTGTTTTTTGGGTACCAAAGCTACTAAATTTAGTACCTTTTGAAGTTACTTCATCTAATCTTTTAGTACATTTTTATTTAAATAGGTAGATTTCAGTATTTTTCATCAAAAACCGAAACAGAATTAATATTTGGCTATATCATCATCATGCCTGCCGTCCCTTCGTGAAATGGGTTAAAATTTCAGTAAAATCGCAAAAACAAACTAGTGGTTTCGGTGAATACAGTTCCCCGCATCATGGCAGTTCTGAAGGAATGCAGCGTGAATTGCATTGTTTCGGAACGGCCCGTTGAAATACGTCACAAAATTGGAAGATGTGGCAACATCCACTGGCGGTGAGATCACTTTTAGAGTGTATTTGAAGTGTTGTCGGTGGCGAAGTTTCATATCTTCATTTGTTGGCGGGAATGAGTTAAATTGGGGCTCCGATCCAGCCAAAGTGAATAGATTAGTATTTATTGATTAGAACATGAAAATGAAGTATACTCTAACATACTGTGTTTTAATCTGTTACAAAACGCCACCTTACAGATAGAACCACCCTTTGTCTTCCAACAGGACAACAATCACAAGTACACTTCCCTCTCGGCACAAGGATGATTATTGTATAATGTCCCACGCCGACTTTATATGCCTCCAATCAGTAAACATTAAGCTAGTTGAATATCTCCTCAAACAAATGATTTTCGAAAGGCATTCTAGGAAGCTCTATTAACACAAATATACGGCGCAAAATGTCACCTGTCACCTGTCCGGATAGCTGAGTGGTTAGAGCATAAGGCTGTCGTACGGAAGGTCGCGGTTCAAATCTCGCTGGCGGCAGTGGGATTTGTATCGTGATTTGACGTCGGATACCAGTCGACTCAGCTGTGAATGAGTACCTGAGTCAAATCGGGGTAATAATCTCGGGCGAGCGTAATGCTGACCACATTGCCTCCTACAGTGCTCTGTAGTGTACCGTTACGGTCTTGAATGAAGTGCTCTAACACACTTCAAGGCCCTGATCCAATATGGATTGTTGTGCCAACGATTATTATTATTATTAAAATGTCACCTGTTGCATTGAGGTAAAATCTCAGAGGAATTTGAAGCCCAAAGCGATATTCGCTGGCAATGCATTTTCTCATCGACATTCTTCTTGCTATTGATGACATCCGTGAAGGTCCTCGTTCTGACTGGTCATTACATTCTTCTATTTGCATTAAAAGTTCCTATACCCAGGAAGCTGTGTTTATGCTTATGGCGAATCTAAACTTACTGCCGATCGATGCTCGACGATCCCAACATCAGGCTGAGGCTTTGAAAAAGCCAATGTTCTCTCTGTGCTGGAAAACAATTACCATTTTTACTGGAATGCAGTTTTTCTATTACTGCACAGAATCGAAAAACACGTCTACCTCGAACGATCGGTCCAACATATGAAATTCGCCCCACTGAAAACTTTCCGATTTCCTTCAGTTCTTAGAATCTCTTCAGTTCATTTTGAATCTTTATCTCGTTCTCCACGACCTGGCGTACCTGCTCCTTTGTGACTTTTCAATTTAATTTTTTAAAGTTCTTTGTAGGCGTTACGAAAAACTTTATTTTGGATTACCTTAAGTTTTGTTCCTATTTGATTGGTCGGAACGTCATGAAAAGGAGATGGTGATCTTAGCCTTTATTGGTCCTCTTATATGTTTTGACATTCATAAAGACTGAGAGGTGGCTAAGTTTGATATAACATACACTTGGTCTATTTGTTGTGTGTGGGTCTCTTTATATCCTAACTATATACTTCAAGCGACCATTTCGTGTGACACTGTAATGCAAAAGAGTTTAGGAGCAAATACTAATTTCCTTCAGTTTGTTTCAGGTTTGAAGTTTTCAGAATTGTATTATCAAATTTATAATTTTTGAAATTGGGAGCTGGATTGAACACAGATTTCATTCATTCATTCATTATTCCGTGTATTCCTGTGGTATTCATCCCACTCTTAAGTCACCGGCACAGGAGCGAAAGTCCGGTTTTGACACATGCTGGGTTAAAGGGGATCATTAAATCGAATTGCTCATATATATCATATATATTAGAAAATAAATAATAACAAATTGGTACCTCTTGTAAATTCGACGACTATAATAATTTGAAATTTGGTGCAAATGCTGTTATTATTAAAAAAATTACAGCAAGACAAAACAACATTTCGAATGATGAATTACTTTTCCGTTTCAGTATTCTTTTGCTCTGGCCGAAATATAGGAACTAAGAGGAAGTTGTGTACAAAAAGACGATTTCAGAAATTTTCAGAAACTGTAAAACACATCTCAGTATCAGAAAAGGGAACCTTTCGAGTATCTTCATCTGGATGCAATCAGTTTAAAAAATAATATTGCATCTTAAAGTTGTGTTGCACGAGAAGAAGAAGAAGAATCTAATATACAATTGGAAAAATAACTATAATATGATACTACGTTAGATTTGTGGTTTCCATGCGCCCTATCTACTCATAATTGCGTTGTCATTCTTTTATGATGCAGTTCTAAATATTCACATATGGTCGTTCTATTTATAAAACTTTATTTGCTGAAATAGAAATGGTAAATTTTTTCCGAACTGAACTCTCCCACTGCTACGTGCATTTTATGAATAGGAGTAGACCATTCATAGTGCAAATCCATTTAATATAGTGCAGATCATCCATATCAATGCAGCGTTGACTGCAACATCTAGAGGAAAACCCTCTCACTATCCGAGCGGTACCGCCAACACACATTGCTTACATGGAAGGGGGGTTGTCGCGTAAAGTTGGAAGCGCCTTACGTTCGACGTCAATTCACTTGGAGCATTTTCTGAGTACAAGTCGCGTACGTTTGCGGCAACATATTCTAAATAAGCAAGCAAACATCATTTGCTATAGTCGCTAGCAAGATTTGGTTCGTGGCGCGTTCACTTTTTTCCTCTGCAGTTCGGCGACTTGCCTGTGAAGTTCTACAGATCGCTTGAAGATTTAGATAATCGAACGGGCCTACCATCCCAAAAGGTCAGATCTTCCATCGGATGAAAGCAGACTTGGTAGATAGTGCGATAGTGCTTTTTGTACACCCCAGTGGTTCCTATGCTATGGCGGCGGGAATTCAGTTGCGCTAACTTCCTCGTTCTGTGCGTCAATAGAATTTTTGTTCGAGTTCAAATGAAAAAGTTGCCGTTGTGAGTTGTATAACCTCGAACCGCTCAGATAGATTGTAAACATAAGCAACATATGTTGTGACGCCCCATAATGAATTAATCTGCATGTGTGATCTTAGCGATGGTCTTATAAGAGCGACCACAATCGTTTTATGCAATCGTGCCAGTTTTTAGCAAATATTGTTACCGCGCGCAAGAGCCAGTGCTATTTATCAGTTTGGTGATGTGTTGCTAATTTCCGGAATTAATTTTAGAATTAAAAATCATTGCTCCAGTGAATTTCAGATTTTTATATGCGAGCCGATTTCATTTTGCAGAGAATTCAGATTATTTTGAACAATTTGTCAAAATTATCGGATAGTGTGACGAAACGAATACGCATACATTATGGAATATCTACTATAGGTGTATTTTTAGGACAACCATTAGTTAGTGCCTGTTTGGAACTTCCAGGGAAATGAGAAAACAACGATAGTTGTAACGCAAAATATGGAGATATTAAATGAGTTTCACTAGTGGATGGTGATCAGAAAGTTGAGGGCACAGCTATACTTGATAAATATTTTTCTGCGATTTTTGTTTACTCGCTAGTTAGTCAACAGCTCGCAAATATTTGTATATTAACTGTGTGTACTTAATTCTAAACTCCCCCATTCAGAATTTTCCATAAAAGTAAACTAATTTCAATTAGTAGAAATCTGATTGTTTAAGTTGAATTAATTGGAGAAATATAGGACTCTTTCAAAAGAGCTGAATCGCATTTCAGAATTTTGAATTCAATGAATCGGAAGAATTTTTGTCCCCATGAATCGGAAGAAATATTCACTTAAGATTTACTTAGGTCGAATGGGATGTATTGATTTTCGGGATGATTTGATTGTCTCGTTTTTCAGTTGGAGCACGTTTGAGATTCATCAACAGTTGTCCGCGGATTCATTGGTTCTTAACACCTTCCCACTTCAAGACTCCATCAGGTTTTCTCGTTGGTGCATCTGGTTCTTCTGGACACACCTGCATTTATTTTCATTATATTCTGCGCAAATTATTGGTTTTAGTTAGCTTTGAGCAGGAATTTACACACACATATACATCAACTTTTATATATTAATTAGGTACCGTCCAGTGATATTGTCAGAGGGGAGGACGAAGGCAGAGGGCTAGTCCTCATAGTCGCTATTTTCTGTAATCATTTCGAGTAGCTTGGATGATATCATTGACTCCGAAAATTCACTATAATCAAAATTTCACGGGAAATTATCACCATAAACTTCCGGCGTTAATATATTGCATTGCATTGCATATATATTGTACGAGGAGGATCAAAAGGTCACTAATTTTCTATAAATTTTGTACGTATTCTCCCTTTAAGGCGAAGCACTTTTCGCAGCGTTCCTGTTATTTTGTCTTCCACCATTTGCCATTCAAATTACACCTCAGTATGGGCGATGACCTATTTGCTTTGATTATTTCTTTTCCGCGATCCGCTTTCCATATTTATGGGGAGAAAACCCCAAAGCGGCAAATAATGTACGTAATGGACAATTTTTAATCAACTTGCAGTATGAAATAGAAAGATGATCAAACGTGACGGCTTGATGAAGCATTCCTGCGAGTGTTATCTAAGGTTTATCTAGGTTCTAAGGTTCAAACACTGTATCCAAGTTGTCAGTCACCGTGATACCCATCGGAATTATTTTATTATTGCATACTACGTAATAAACTGTAAGATGGTGATTTTCGACATTCGTTCGGCGGTCAACAGAAATGATTTTATGGAGTTTTTCGATGAATTATTCGATAACTGCTTCAACCGGTCTAGTCATTCCTCATCGAAAATAAATACTTTTTTTTGTCATTTTTTCATCCAAAAATGATTGTTTTATGATGTTACTCTTGCTCTTTGGTTCCGAATTGTACGACATACAGTTTCTTAAAACTTGAAAGTGATCACCGATTACAATTCCTCCCAATTCTCGTCAGTATCCTTTAGTATCTCGTCGGACTACAAACAGTCTCAAGAAGCCAAGTTTATATATAAAAACTGTCCATGAACTGGGTTGGATCAGTCAGAATGGTTTGCATTGTTTAATACCTCCACTCCATTTTATATAAATTTAACTTAATTTCACATATAACACTTGATCAAACGCAAGCGCCAAATCTGCCTAAAACAGGCAGAATGGAGCCGAGATTTTTTGTGACCTCGCAACTTCTCAAACTGGCATTGACGGTTTAATTTCGACTCTTGACTAAAAAGGCATCGAATATCGTACACAAACAACAACGGCATTGCATGCACAAAGTGGAGAGCTTTTGAGAACTATAACAATTCCTAAAATTCTGGGACAGCTTGTGAAGAAATTGAAACAGACCGTAATCACTAAGAAAACCGAGGACTATTACTCAAAGGAATATCTGTATTCTGAATATTAACCAAATAAACAGATTTAAAAACAAAAACAATTTCCCTTTTGTGCCAGCCAGAATTGGTATTGCGTAAAACAAAACTTTATTAAAATCGGTTTACTGATTGTCTGTTTGCCTCAGAAATGTTATACCGATTGACACCAAATTTAGTGGGAGGATGGAAACTGTGAACGCTCACGCATACAGTAAGTTACATCGTTCTATGTGGAATTTAAGGGGGAGGGGTCTCCATGCATGCAAAAGGGGAAAATTTTAAAATTGTTTTCACCGAATATGGGATCATGAGGGGTAACAAAGGAAAGGTCTCGATTAGAACTTTTCTTTATTTTACTTTTTGATATTTATAACATAAGATGGGAGAGGGGCGGCTGAAAAGTAGTAGTTTTTTTCACTGACCCATCCCCAGAACCTATCGTTGTCGCTTCAGTGGAAATTCTAAGACTTTGAATGTCATCACGCGAATGTGAATATTCTGTCATAATACGAGTATATGCATATACATCACCTGCTGGGTACTACTGGGATAAATGTCCACTCAAATGTTTTTGTATAAGAAAGCATAAAACCTACCTGAAACCTATCTGACCTACTATCTAATATGTAATCTAGTCCGCAGTTGTGTGAAGATTTTAATAAGTCAAATCAAATAGCCAAGACATTTGCACCGAAACGCATCCACAAACGTGGATTTTTCCAGGATTTGTTGCGGAGCCTTGTTAGAATCTTCCATCCTTTTTACATCATAGACATTTCCTTCTAATTTCATGATCAATTTCCCCTAACGTTTTGTAGAAGTCACCTTCGTCTTCTCCTGCCGTTAATATTACAGCTCACCTGTTGACAAGACCTTGACCCGCTAAGATACTTTCCAACTTTTATGTTTTCAATTCAGTCCTTTTGGATATTTGATGGAAAAATTCGCTTTAATTTGTTTTCTCGACCTACAACAGAAAAATCATAAAAGAAATTTGAACAGCATTTGCTACATTTCTGTAACAACCTGTGAAGTGGAAATGCAGGGCATTGGACAACTGTTATTTTTCTGTCAAATTAACACTTGTCTATGAATCAATCTGAAACAACTATTCCGATTTCTTTCTGAAGTATAACATATACGATGAATCCTTCTAAACGTCTGCAACGTTTGTGAAGGTGAAGATTTGTCGAGAAGCAGCATGTATTCCATATTGCTGTCCCCGGGGCTATATGTTCGCAATAGGTTCAAGTCCTTTCTATTTTATAGCTTTATAGAAGAAGAAAATATTTCACTTTGAACTTCTCTTGCAAGCGAAGCCACGGTCGACCCCCGTAATGCAAGTTGGATTGCGAACGTCTCTGTTTATGATGATCTGATTGATTTCACTAGCTTTGATAATAATCTCCTAATTACTAGCCCTTGATATAGGACCTTTCTAGCATTTGTGCAGTGTTTCTTAGCATCTGACGAGTTTTTGAGCACTAATTTTGTATTGGTGTAAATACCCCTACAGGAAACTTAAAAACTTTTCGATTCAAATGAGGAATGAAGAGTAATCAAGTATGTACATACATATCTCTTATCATATCTTTTATTGTTTGGTGGAAAACAATGTCTGCCTGTCATATGCACCGTTCTCAGAAACGATTATATCCATTCGCACGAAATATGGGTGAAAGGTTGAAGTTTGAAGCCTCCCTTCCCTTGATGACAGTGTTGTAGGTTGAGCTAACGGTTCCTCTCATGCAACGGTGGTTCTCATGCATGCATACATGTAAATGAAAGGATTGTTTTAAATTATTCGTTTTGGAAAATTTTGTAATGCTGTGAACATTGTGAATCTAGCAAACTAAATTCTTTTAAAGTGGAATATTGAAATCAAAATAATTGTAGGAGTTTGGACGCAATTGATAGTTGATAATCTCTATTAACTTAAATGTACCTATGTCTGCAAGAAGCCGGTTCAGAGTTCACTCACAGCATTCCATGCTTGCAAGTCCTCTTGAATTGATAATTAATTTATTGACAAATGGGGTCTTGGTCAGAGTTTAAAGATGGACTTTTCGAGTATGCTTTGGTAATCGTATAAAGTCAAATATTTAGCTTTTAATATGCGTGTAATTCAATGCCCATTAGTTCTATGTGAAGCAGGTGTTGACTTTGACATCAGTTCAAAAGGGAGGAAGTTGGGGGTTAGAAAGTGGTCACTTATTTCAAGGAACCATCCTCAAAGACTACCCATTCGAAAAATCTAAAACAAAATGGTATTTTCCACCCTGGTACTTCCTTAAATAAAGTTAAAGAGAGTATGTTACTATATTTTGCTGCAAACCCCCGTTTAAGTTCTTCCTCGAGTCATAGAATCGCATTAATATAGGCTACAATATAGAGCACCATTTTATAAAGTTGTGTGTTGTGTACTATTATTAATGTGTATGTGTGTACTATTACCAATAATTAATAGGTAAATATAATAGAAAGTCCGCTAAACCTATCATATCTGAACCGCCGCGCTTTCGGTTCACGGCGTGTTTATGCTTGTCTAAGGAGATAAAACAATTTTACAATAGGCATACTAACTACTAATAATAATATTATAATTGTTGGCGCAACAATCCAACTGGATCAGGGCCTTGAAGTGTTTTAGAGCACTTCATTCAAGACCGTAGTGGTACACTACAGGATTATGGTACCCTGTAGGAGGCAATGTTGTCAGCATTGCGCTCGCTCGAGATTTATTACCCTGATTTGACTCAGGTACTCATTTACAGCTGAGGCGACTGGTATCTGACGTCAAATCACGATACAAATTCCACTGTCACCAATGAGATTTGAACCGCCACCTTCCGTACCACAGTGTATCTAATAGGCAGTACCCACACTAAAATGCCCCGTCTTGCGAATGTTTTGCACAAGCTTATCTGTGCACATCAGAGGCGCTAAACAAGGACAAGGCATAATCTTCGACAAATCGTATTGGTAAGAGAAAAATCAGTGAGCTTTTGCTATTCTGGTACTGCTGCCATGCTCACCCATATAACAAAAAGTAGTTTCACGTATTCGCTTATCCATAGGCAAACTCTTGCCGATCTCACCAATACATTGGCAAATCCGGGCGGTATGTCAAACACAGCTGATCGGATTTTCGTTATATCTTGCTCATGCTCAAGGGCAAAATAATTTGAAATCGTGCGTACCCGTTCTAGTGTGGTAGCTGTCTATTACCTACCTGTGCTCCGTACGACAGCATTGTGCTCTAATCACTCAGCCATCTGGACACTCTCTTTAAAAATGTACAAACGTTGATTGTGTTACCATCCGATGTAAACTATTTTATGATGAGGTATTATCTGGAAGTGTTTACAAAATAGCACAGAAATCATATATAATGTAATTTTTCAAGACAGACATTGCCATCATGTTGATGAGTTTATTTTGTCAATATTAACACATCTTGAAGCTAAGCAGAGCTAAAATCTTCGATCGATTTGTGGTAGGTTTTTTGACTGCCTCCATCCCAATTTAACTACTCTATCATTTTTGTTCTTTAGGAAGCCACGTGCTTTACATACAGTCCGGCAAATATGTTCCCAAATTCAAAGCAGCGTCATCAATGTCAGATCGATGTTTAAGACTTGTTACATTCCTCTTTGCAATGATACCAACTTCCTGTCAATGATTCAGCAAAGGTCACAATTACGATTATTCTTCCAAAATAACTTTTTGTTAAAATACGACAAAATCAATGCGCGCCAATCATTGCAAATTTGCTCTAGCCACCAGAAAAGATCCAGATTTTCTAGAATTAGCTGCTATGAATTATAGAACTTAGCATTTTTAATATCATCTAAAAGCTAAACGATAAAGTCCAAACTGGAAGTCGAAAAATTTCATCAAAAGTGAAAAAAGATCTACAAAAAATAGTTCTAACTTGCCAACCAATAACCCTCACATATTGTTTTGAAGTTTTAAGGACCTGGTGGCATCTATCTGAATATTGTGATCCAGCGACCTTGCACGATATAGTAATTCACCCAGCCACATCACTAAACGAAGTTCCTCAAAGTGAATGTATATACATTTGGCATTTGAAACCGCGTATTTAAGCGCTGTAATGAATGTATTGTCACTATAGGAGCGTATGTACCAGTTCTTTTTTCCAGTTCGTTTCCACAGTTTATTCCCACCTAAAACGTTAAGTGCGATGGCTAGCATTGAATAAGAAATATAGGACACGTTCACTAAAGTGGAGGAAAACAATCGGACTCTAGGAACTGGATTTGATCCAAAAACGTGATATTTTTATTGAAAACACAGTAATTTGAAGGATCCAAGTGTCAGAGAATGTTCTAGTGTAGCTAGGAGTTAATATGCCCATGAGTTCTGTAGGCTGAATTTGCTGGTCTAAATATTAGAACTATTCAGTGAATGAGCAAATAATGTCACTTGGCGTTGAGCTTATTATTAAGAATAATTATTCTCCTAAATATGTCTAGTATCTAGTACCAAATGAAAAGTTGGAAGAACGTTCTATTTCTAAAGTCAATTGCATAGGATAGGGAAGAAGAGTTCCTGAAATTGCATGGTTATGTATGTTACTATATATTTAAAATTGATGGGAACGCCTCCTTCTTTTAAGTTTTGCCCAGAAGTAAAGGTAACAATATAGGTCATAGTACAAGACAACATGCTGAAAAATTTGGCGGAAATGTCACTTCTTCTTTTTCTTCAGCCTTTGTCCCGTTCACAAGCGGGGTCGGCTCGTCGTGATCGGCTTCGCCATTTGGCTCTATCGAATGCCTGATCTGGGTGCAATCTCGAGGCTTTCAAGTCCCCGTCCAGCGTATCAAGCCATCGTTGCTTAGGTCTGCCTTTTGGTCGTTTACCATCGACTTCGATGTTCAGACCAATCTTTGCAAGTGAATTCTCGTTTGCACGAATTGCGTGACCATACCATCGAAGACGCCTCTCTCGCAACTTTTCCACGATCGGTGCAACCCCATAACGATCGCGGATATCCTCATTTCGAATGTGATCTAAACATGTGACGCCACTAGTCCAACGTAGCATCTTCGTCTCCATTACCGCAAGACGCCGTTCATTGTCTTTTATAGTCGGCCAACACTCAGAACCATAGAGAGCGACTGGACGGACGACATTGCGGTAAATTTTAGATTTGAGACGTTCGTTGATACGTCGATCACAAAGGACACCAGTTGTGGAACGCCACTTCATCCAGGTTGCGTTAATGCGTGAAGCAATTTCATAACGCAGTTCTCCATTGGCTGATAGCGTTGACCCGAGGTATTTAAATCGCTCAGTTCTGGGCAGATCACTGCCGCTGACAGTGATTGTGCCTGTTTCATGGGGATCGGTCGTCAAAAATTCAGTTTTGTTTAAATTCAATCTGAGACCGTGTTGCATGAGGCGATCATTCCATTTTTGAACAAGTTGCTCGAGATCATTTTTGGTATCAGATGCTAGGAAAACATCATCTGCATAAAGCAGTGTGTAGGGCGCTGGACGTTGGATATCCCGTGTGACGGTGTCCATAACAAGAACAAAGAGGAGTGGTGAGAGGGCGGTTCCTTGATGAATATCAACAGAGACACGAAGCGGTTTTGATATACCCATCATACTTCGAACTTTACTTTTCGGATCATGGTAGAGCAATTGAACCCAGCGCACGAGTTCTTCTGGCACGAAGTGTTGTCGTAAAGCATACCAGATGAGTTCGTGTCAAACGCTTTCTCTAGATTAAGAAAGGCAATGTAAAGAGGGCGATGCTTCTCACGGTGTTTCTCCATGAGTAACCGCGCAGCGTGTATTGCGTCAGTAGTTCCACAGTTCTTGACAAATCCGGCTTGATTCACGGTTATTTCAACGATTTCGCGAATACGGTTGTCAAGAATGCGTTCAAAAATCTTCATGGTATGGGAAAGTAACCGGATCGGACGGTAATTTAAACATTCTGCTGGACTACCTTTCTTTTTCCATATTGGAACAGTGGTACTTTCTTGCCAGTCAAATGGTGTTCTTCCTTCCTGAATAACCCGGTTAAAGAATTCACTCAGCCACGGTGTTGGGTCCCAGCTCTTTGCTTTCCAGAGCTCAGATGCGATGTCGTCAGGTCCTGTTGCTTTCCCCGATTTCATTTGTTTTATTGCCTCCTCGACTTCAGTTGCGCTGACTGGTGGAACTGCTCCAAATGTCGGCAATGATTGTGGAAGTGGAGGATGAGCAAATTCTTCAGTTGAAATCTGCTCGAAGTATTCTCGCCATCTATCCGTTGCGGCTCGACGGTCGGTAAGCAAAGTACCGTTCTTGTCATTTACACAACAGAAGTGTTCGATATCCTGTGTGCGTTCATCACGGCTTTTAGCAAGTCGATACAGATCTCTCTCGCCATCCCGAGTGTCCAGTTTATCGTAAAGATTTTTGAAATGGTTCGCTCGGGTGACAGCGACCGCTTTCTTTGCATCCCGGTTGGCATTCTTATAAATTTGCCAATTAGCAGGCGTTTTATCGTCGAGAAATTTGTGGTAGAGGCGTTTCTTTTCACGGACCTTCATTTCAACATCATCATTCCAAAGCCAAGTATCTCGGTTGATGTACCGCTTACCCGGCTTGGTGACCCCGAGGGTTGCAGAGGCCGCTTTGTGGATCGTGTCTTTCATTTGGTTCCATGATTCTTCCACATTCGTAATGGTTGGCAATCGTATGAGTGAGATCGTTTCTTCTTTCTTCTCATCAAATCGCCACCATTTAATGCGTGGCGGGCCAGTGCGTTCCTCACGCCGTTTTATCGGTGGCTTAATTCGCAGGACAGCAATCAACGGCCGATGTTGAGGTGCGATGGTCTCATAGGGAACGACTTTGCAATCAGTGACAGTGGTAAAATGTTGGCGTCTTATGAGAATATAGTCGATTTGCGTTTTATTGTTCCCACTATAAAATGTGGGAACATGAGACAATCGTTTGATGAACCATGTATTCATAAGTACAAGGTCATGGGTGTCCGCAAAATCGATTATACGCTCGCCACCTTCATTGCGCGCTCCGAACCCCTTTCCCCCATGGCACCTGTTACCGTCTGCCTTTTGACCCACATGACCATTAAGGTCGCCGGCAATGATTATGTAATCATCAGCAGGCACGTGACAAGTCTTTTCATCGAGAAGTTGCCAGAAGGCATCTTTCTCGGCATCAAGTCGACCTGTCTGTGGTGCATACGCGGTGAAGAAGTGAATAGTGCGATCAGCTGATATAATGGTGAGCTTCATCAGCCGATCATCAAATCGTTCGACTTCTTTAATGGCATCACGGAAACCCTCTGAGATGGCAATGCCAACACCATATTGAGTGTGTGGGTTACCAAAATAGAGAAGTTTGTAGTCATTTTTACCGCGTTCGCGTTCAATGTCGCAGCTTTTGGCACCAGACCATCGGGTTTCTTGCAGAGCGCAGATGTCAATGCACCTTTTCCGAAGGGCTCTTGCGAGTTCCTCGGTCTTTCCAGTTAGGGTACCAACATTTAGCGTGCAGACACGTATTTGTTTTGTTCGTTGTGTGCGGACTAACTTGCTTACGTCCTGACGCCGTCCATGCGTCAAGAACCCTTGCCCATTTCTTTACAGGACCGGGGCGCGTCCTGCCGCGTCGACTGAGGTGGACGCCCTAGCATTTCTCCGAGGCCTCTGACTTAATCCGATCATCATGTTTGTAGCGACATTGTATGCATTTTCTTGGTCGACCTGTCGCGGGGCCTTTCACCAAGAGAGATCAGGTAGGATTTAGCATAGTAGAATAACTTCAACTATACTCTATTTATATCTTTCCCTGATCTCAGCATTTTATTTTTGTTTTACTGAGGATAGTACAGAGTACGTTGCCTCAAACCCTCCTCCTTTACCTGGGCTTGGGACCAGCATACTATGTTAATAGCATGGCGGAGTTTTGGCGGAAATGTCACTATTATTAAGAAAATGATGGTAGGTGGAATTGCTTCTTTCATTAGTGATTAGCTTGCTATCCTCGATATTGCTGTCTGTTGTCACTTTTATTTTCAAACTTCAAAGACATTATCACTTTTTTAAGTTGTCGGTCGACAGATTCTTTAAATACATTCAATCCTTTCAAAATGCTTCCCCGCCGTTCCTGCCTCAAGTAAAATACCGTCTAAACGTTTATGGCCGAACAAATTTATATAAAAACTTTGAATTCGACTGAAAATGTGCGTATTTACTTTCAATTTGCACTGAATTGGTGAAATCAAGCGAGATACAAGTAGCAGCTAATAGCATTGAAGAGTACAAATAGCAACAAATTAATCTTACTTAAATGAACAATAGGCCAGGAAGGAATTTTTATGTGGCCTTAATGGACCCCTGGATAATGTACAATACATGTTGTGTCACTCTATGTACTCTTGCATCGCCAAATCTGGTGCAGATACCTTTTCCGGTTATGGAATTTGAGTAGGACTTTCTGATTTACCTACTGACTCGTTCGTACATACGTAGTTATGTTCACCTGGCTGGAGGTTGAACGGTTGGTTGGCTGACTCGTACCGAGAATATGCCGGCCGCCGCATTGCTGTAAGTCAGATTTCTACATAAAGTTTTTCGAATCGGCGCACCAATAAATCTTTAAACCTGTTGGCTGGTTTAGTCAATGCATTTTAGATAGAATCCAGTGCCGTTTAAGTCTAAGTAACTTCAAGTATGCATATGGACACCAAGTCGAAAGAGAACGTGCGATTGGGCCTCATGACTTCCACTTCATTTTATCTTAATTGTAATAAGTTTTCGCATATAAAATGGACTGTATGAAACATGCATATTTATCATGTCTGGGTTTCAAGAAAATAGAAATTTTAGTGTTAAATCTAGCCGGTGTGTGTTCATTGATAAGCGATTAATTTCTATGAAAGTTTATGCACAAAGTATCACCTCCTGTGCATTCCCATAATCTGAGAGTGTCTGTGGATGTTATTTTTCAATATTTTAGTAACTGAAATATGGAGTTTTAAGGTGATTTGCCAGCTATACTAGTCGTACTCTCGTTCCACACAAAGAAGAGTACTTGTCCCAGAGCTTTTCCGGTTTTCCTTATTTGGGATGGTCGTTGATTAATGCAATCAGAACTTTCTCCATGGAGTCGCGTGAGAAATCCAAGGTATCACTTGCAGAAGACCACGAACAGAGGAACCACATGAAGTCCGCAATCATAAAGAACAACATACATGGCCATTTACTTGGTGTTTATTTCCCATGATTGAGTAAAGAAGCGAAATCAACCCCCTTGGATTTTGCGTTGAATATTTTGAAACTGCTAGAAAATCACGGGACATGAAACGCTTTCCAATAGACTGTTGGGATTAATCGTATTGTCTCCCATCTTTTTCAAGTTCGTGTTGAAAAATAATACAGAATCGATTGCAAACCTCTTAAATACGATTTAACGCAAGTAAAGCAAGGCATGTGGCTGTTTTTTGCATGATGTGATTAATAACAGTCGATTGTTAGGTTGGACGTGAGTAGGAAGAGACATTGTTGGCGCCGTTGGCACTTTGGAAATAACTGAAATAGTATCGGATGAGGACAGGTGCGGTGAAATGTGAGAATGAAATTTATTCATGTGTGAAACTTACGATAGAATTAATGACAACAAACTTGGATGATGGAAGCTGATTACAACTGAACTTACCTATACTTTATTTTGTTTACTTTTGCATGAGGTAGACTAAAAGTATTTCTCTCAATTCCGTATGTTCTTTTGTAATTTGTTTAAATGCAGTTTTATCCCCTCTCTTGGTGGAAATATAATCCATGCGGATATTTGGCACTTGCATACCAGTCTTTAGTTGCTTTGGTTCGGTGAATACAATAAAATTTCTTATATCCTGCATCTATCGAAGTCTGTGAAATGGATTTCAAATTAAAAACAAGTCGGGATACCGTAAGCTGGGTGCTTCGGGTATAAAGGGTTTGTATTCCTCTCATATGAGAAACTCTCCATGCACGATTTTCCAGTCGTAGATAACTAGGAATACAAAATATTCCGTCATATTTTGCCAAACGCCAAGATAGACATATGTACATACATATTAACAACATAAATACTGTATTCATCCTAAATAAACAAACAGTGTCTAGTGCCGCATGACGATGCACACAATATATATGTGCGCATCTAAATTGATCTGACGCATCTTTACGTGTTTTCAACACAGTTCGTGACAATCGGTTCAGCCGTTTCCGAGTAAATCGGGTGTGACAAACAGGCAGATAGGCGGACACCGAACCGATTTTAATGAACCTTAAAAAATCGTATGACAATAACTACATTGTGCAAGAATATTCGCCCGTAATGGATACCGGGTTCTGGGACAAATTACTGGGTGGTAGTTTATCTAAAAATAGAAGTGGTCGTGTTCATAAAAGCGCCCACAAACGACGAACCAAGTTTCCGGTTACAGTGCGGTTGCACGTCTGCGGAGAAATTCTCCATACAAACTCAGGTTAGGTAGAAACTTCAAAGTGTTTTGATATTTTGTGGGCATGGTCTCCAAATGTGAATCGGTTACGAATCGGTTCGGTGTGTGCTTGATCATTTGAAGAGCTTCCGAGCGATTTTAATGTGCTGCGAACGCTTGAGACGTTCACATCATATGATGAATGATGATATGATTTGATATGCGTTCGATTATTTCTTAATTACATTCTCAATGATTCTGCCAGTTCTTATTGCTATCATTATCATTATCTAGGAAGCCATTGTTGTGGCATCGTCGTATATTGTATGCGGTGTTGTTTGGGTGTTTGGGGGGTAGGATTGGAAATGGAGGACTGTTGATATATGATTATAACTATTTAAAATTAAAGTGGAAAACTTTAAATGACCCGGTCGCTACAAGTTCATTACGATAATGTCTTAGTTTTCTTCTTACTTGTTCGCTCATATTCTTTCCTTCAAATGCGTTTGCCTTGTTTGGAATATAAAGACATGTTCTGTGATATCTTATGATGTTCCTTATCCTTGAATATCCAAACAGATGTGCATTTGATATTTCATACATTTTATTATTGGTTTATGACGCTTCGAATGCACTTTGAATTTCTTATCGTTCAATTGAATGGTTCATAATTTTCGTTTGAACAAGTGTTTAGGGTAGTGAAGCCTACATTGGTATGTGGCGACATAACTACATGTATTTGAATTAAGATATGAGAATTACTAGTATCTCATTAGGATCCCTTATCGTTTATCCAAAGCTTAGAAGGACATTTTAAAGCGTTTATTTTCGATTTTGGAGAAGTATGTGACTATTTGTTTATTTGTTCCAGAATTAGATTCTATGAGTTGAGCAACAATAGCCGATTTATACTGGATGTACTTTCTTATAAAAAAGAGGGAGTTGTTCTTTCGTACGGCTGATTCCCACCGTTAATTATTTGTATATGTTTATATTAACTCTTAAAGAAAGGATGTTTACGTGAATACACGTTTACGTTTATGCTTCCTTAATTATAAAGTAATTTTACTTGAAAGAACACTGATCCCTCTGGTTTACCTTAATAATTTTATTAGGTTCTTTAATAGCAAGTAGACGACGCATGTCTGTGTAGGTGGAATTCCGGTGCAGCACATGCCTCGTAATTAATAATGTTGTTCTGTATTTTGTTCCCGTTTCTTAAATAATGGACTCACTTTTCGCAATAGCTCATTATACGTTTGACTGTCCATTCCTAAAAAGTTCTTGAAGTCACTGGGTGCACTAACTTCCGACTCTTTCAACAAGTTCGAATGCGATAATTCAGGCCGATTTAAATACCAACTGTTCGACCAAACCCTTCTCCTCTTTAATGGGGTTGGTTCTTGTATGTGATCATTACATAGTCCGTCTATTATGACATATAACAAGGCCCTTTTCAAATTCACACATCTTTATTTTATCAACTGCACAATTTATAAGATCCACTACAAATACGTCCAACTCAACCACTCACTTCCAGTTCACGACAATGTAAACGTAATTACTTTCACGATGCGCGAATGTGCACTCCTTGAGACCTCGCATGGAAATAAAGTTGAAGGACCAATTGCTGCCTGTGTGGCAAACGAACCGTAACCTCGTTACCAACTTGGTTCATTCTTTGAAATTAAGAAGTTAATTAAGATGCAACACGAAATCAAACATCATTTAAGATAGGATAATTAACAAGTGGATCATAGGCCGCTAATTCCTTTGTCTTTCTTAAAATTGTATTAAATTAAATTATGGACACATAAAAATAAGAAGTTGATAAACCAAATCCTAACTAACCTATTGGTGAAAGATGACACAGATATATTTATATCTACACTTCCTATATCAGCATTATCACCTTCCTAAGCCGCATGAACTCTTTCATAAAGATCTTTTTAATGCATTACAAGCATTTGGTATCAAAAACCACGGTGCAACAATTGCTAATGATAGCCCGAGGTATGTTGGCAATTAGAAATAAGGTTTTGTTTTACAGGAAACCTTAAAAACCGGAGGCATATTTACACTTAAGCTAGAAAATACACAAAGTGCGGTAATTTGTAAAAATGTAGCCTAACGCAAGATATTGAAAAGTGAAATTAACTTGCAAATAGGAAGTACGAGTATTTAATATTAAGTTTATTTTCATTATTGACATTTACATGCTCACGACGCCAAACCAACACAAACATTCAATAAGATTTAGTAAATAAGATGTTGGAATGCATAAATAATGTAACATATCAGTTCCAATAAACTAATGCCAAATTCCAATAAGAATGCATGGCTTATCGGAACTAAAAAACAACAAACAAGGATCTTTTTGATAGCCTGCCTACATAATATTAGACTCAGCTCACATTAGATTTGTTACTTTTTCGTTGCAATTGAAACTAACTAGTCAATTAATGGCTTTCAAGCTGAACATAAAGATTATTGTTTTGGTTAAAATCCGGTTGTTCTCAATCACGTAGAGAGCAACATAGCGAAGCTCACGATGCAACGACGTACACTCTTCAACATCTCGCATCGTAATGACCCTTACGGCGCGACGATGTGCACTCCTCGAAATCTCGCAACGAAATGAAGTTGCAGGGTCGGTTGCTGCGTGTGTGGTAAACAAACCGGTAACTTGGTCACCAACTTGGTTCGTCGTTTGTGGGCGCTTTAATACTTGATGACTTTACCGATATGCATGCCGCAGAGCAATGTAATGTGTAAGTATAACCAATGAAACTGCCTAAACTGACCTAAGCAGAGTCAGTCATATCTGCCCCACCCTCAATTTTTTAGTACATTCTTTATTAGGCAAAATGCATCCGTTTTTTTAATTTGAACTACGGGCTTGTTGAAGGTAGTGGCAGCTTATCAGATGCCTTACCTCTTACCTAACAACCAACAAAAAGAAGTGTTTCATTTGGGTTAACTGAGATCTATGAAGAGAAAAGATTTGCAAGATCCAGGGACATCTTTTTTTTCATCGAGCATCCACTTCCATTTTCCTTATGAAGTAACTTTTCACAAACCATATGACGACGATTAGCCCTTAGAGTTTTACTTTCCACTTAATGGTAAGGGGAATCAGCGAAGTAGATCTTCCTAAATATAGGAACTTTGTGGAATTGCTAGTAAAAATAATTTTCATTTAAAATAGATATTCTTCCCTAAACATTGTTCAATATGGAACCAACTTCTTCTGTTCTCCTGTGTTTTTCGGATATCACAATCAGTATCTCGTACACATATCGCTCCACGATGCTACATACATGCATAAATAATGTTTATCGATTATAACTCTAGCATTGAGTCGTGTGATGCTCCGGCATTAATGCTATACCTGAGCAGAATTTCCTCTGTCCTAGCTTTTTCCATGGAACTTATACCTGAAGCCCCATGGCTCCTGTTAATATTTCCTACTAACTCCTATCAGCAAACTGCTTTTGGATGTTGATTTCGTAGCAAAGTTGTTTAGTCGTGGCTTTATACTCTGCGAGTCTAAGAATTAATTCGTCTTAACCTCTTGTACTCTGTGCAATATGCAGAAGTCGGAAGCAGTTCATACGTAAATTAACAATTTCATTTATTGCCAGTATATATGGAAGATGCCGTGACAAGATTTGAGATGAAATAACGGGTCAGAACCGCTTTTCTGTGCACCCCAGATGGTCTACTCGATCTTTATTTGCTTTAACTGAAAAAGTGGATTTGCTGTTTTCCTGGGGGTGCTGACAGTGACCAGTTATTATTCTCTAAAAATGACCCATGCGATTCCTTTCTTGAGGTTTGGTTACATTTAGGAAATCTCGTTTTACCGTTAGTCCTCCCTTTGCCTTGTTTTCAGGGTGTATGTGGCTTTTAGACTGGAAAGAACTGATAGATTTAACTTCCTATCTTAAGGGATCTCAATCTTATCTCCTCATTGTTCGGTTTGATAAGGCAGAGGTTCATTCCTTCTTTTTTCGGTGTAGGTTTTCCCATTGTAGTTGATTGCATAGTAGAGTTATTTCTCCTGGGATCTTCGCAGGTTGTCTTCTTTGTATTCGCTGGTGTCTGATAAAGCTTCTACACGATTTTCACACTATGCGCACTTCTCCTTCGTCTTCGCTTCCCGAATGGAGTCCATATTCTTCGAGGAGAATATATATACGATAATTACACTTTTATACTATCGTAATCTCTCTTTCGTTTTGCTGACCAATTTTTAACCTTTGGATGTCCCCCATTCTATCTAAACACTTATCAATGGTAGATCAGCATTGATCTCATTTGGCTATTTCTTGTCAGTTCGGTTCGCATTTCATTGAGTGATTATTATAGTTACACATCTTCATTTTTTTTCTGCCTTTTCGTGACCCTCCTCGTCCGATTCAAAATCACATTTTTAATGCTTTGAGATCACAATGTGCTTAATAGAAGTAGCGTAACCCTTATCAATACGGTAAACAGTAAACGATGGGTGTCGGGCGAATTTAAAATCTAATTATTAATCGGATGCTGCAAGCGTTTCTTTTTTGAAATAAATTTATCATTTTCATAGGATTGTTTGCGATTCCAACGAATGTCAGTGCTGTGTTTGACAGGTCTTAATACACTTCCATATATCTAATGTGATGCGTTATATGAAATCAATCATAAGTTTAGATAGGTCAAAGCAAAGTCATTCGAAGATTTGAATAATTAATGAAGAAACTATCCGGTTAGTGCAAAGTTCGTTTTAGGTATGAAGGGAATATGCAAATAGAACTGTGTATATCGTCAAGTGAATCTCATATTCCTGACTCCAGAGCGAGCTACACATTGCACGTCTCCATGAGCTCATGCGACCCTTCGAGAATTTTGAGATATTTATTCCACATTTCGCTGAAATGCTTTATTGTAACTCTCATTCTGAACATTAAAATTAATGACCAGCAGCTACATTCAACGCACTTAGAAACGAATAAACTAATCATAATTCAAATCTCCACATTCTCTTAAAGGCACCATAACCATTTTTGAAGCATTAGCGTCGATTAAGTTGATCATCAACATGTAAGCAACTCGAAGTTTGGCCTTGTTGAGCACAAGCACTACAAAATAAAAAATAATACAATACAAATAAGAGTACGACATTCTGTGAAGGCCGAATTTAATGAAGTCAAGCACATGGGAATGATAACATGGTAATGATTGATTTGAATTGCAATGGACGCTAGTGATATATATTCCATTTAAATGGAACTTTCGAATTGAGGAGGAAGGGACATATGGTGTCGGAAACATTCTCCATTATTGATATCAGAGAAATAACCTGGAAATTTTCATATTGATTTTTCCTTTCCTCCAATGAATATTTTCATTGCTCAACAAGTCCAAGGACGGGTAACCACATACTCCTTCAATTCTTTTCTATACCTACACATACATACTATACACACTCTCAATAGAGTTGGCCTATCTGCTGAACTTGCTTTGGCGTAGTTGCCAGGAGAGATTAGACATCATTCTTACTAGAACTGAACCAGCCTTTGTTACCTCGCGCATAGTCTAAATTTAATATTGATGATTAAGCCTAGCTATCTAATTATCAATTTCGAAAGGACCTCATGATCACCACATGACATTAACAGCATTGGTTTTTAAGGATTTGTGTGAAACAAAACCATATTAGAATCGAGTCGGTGTCTGTCTGTCCGTCTGTCTGTCTGTTGGCCACACCCGATTTATTCGGAAACAGATTATGTCACTTGATAGGTTTTTTTCTCACATATCTTGTTCGCTACAACTATAGGGGCCGATATTAATGTTAAGGTTTGTGGCTATTTCAGCGATTCCGATATTCTCCCTCCAGCTTTCTGTGATTTAGTTTCTCTCTCGATATTTGCCGTAGCGATATTATAGCATCATAAATTCCACTTACATCCTTATGCAGCTATTTCACCGATATAATAATCGCTAGTGCAGCAATCCCATTGAAGCGTGAAGTCCTTCGTTCAAGACCGTAGTGGTATATAACAAAGCTGCAGTACACTGCAGGCAAGGTCGTCAGCATTGCGCTCGCTCGTAATTATTACCTTGATTTGACTCAGTTACTCATTTACAGTTGTTTCGGCTGGTATCCGATATCCAATAACGATACAAAACCCCCTGCCATCAGTGAAATTTGAAAACAACCTCTCGTAGCTCCTCTTATTTCTAGCTTAGTGCTCTAAATACTAAGTAATCCGACTCTTTCTTTTGCTTCCCTCATTTTCCCGTTTTCCGAGCACTCCGTCATCACTTCGATTTTGTTCCTATCCATTGTAAATCGATGGTTGTTTGTTTTGGTTTTTATCATTGTTTTGACAAGGAACCCTCCAAATATGAGTAACAATAGTTTTGTAATTCGCATTGATGCGTTGATCGGACGTATCGAAGCGAATTATAGAACGCTCGGGAGGTGGATCAACCAGAAGCAGGCTGATTTTCTCTTTGGATTCTCCTGCATGGGGCCAGGAGGTTTCCACTTTACCTGCTCTCTCAACGGCTACAAGAAAACTTTCGATAGCGTTAAAAGGGAGTGAATCTGGAGTGCTCTGTGCAGGATTGGCATTACGGAGAAACTAATAGTTATTTCTAGAGCGGCATATGATAGCACATAATGTCACGTGCACCATCGAGGTAACACCACAGCGGAATTGGAAGTTGAAAGCGCAACCTAAAAGGTTGGCATTGCGTCGCCGATATTATTTCTTTGATAACACCTGCTTGCTCTCTTACCGAAGATGATCTGGCAGAAGATGGATATCAACAAAACCCAATTTCTTAGCCAAACGGCTCAACACTCTTTTCTTATCTACATTAATAGGCAGAGCATTGGTCAGGTACTCATACAGGTATTGATGAGTAGGCAGAAATGGCAGTGAATATGTCAGGCTTTTCCAAAGCGCGGCAACTTCATTGTTGGCTATGTCATGCAATGGAATTTACTATCTTAAGATCGGGGTCGCCCCAGAAACACGTAGAATACAAATTTTTCCAAAAATCCTGAATGGTTGAATGGCTTTTTATTTTAACCACTATCGATGGTGCATGGTTATTTTAGTGATCTATGGGAACGTTAAAAAACCTCGATTGCCACTAAGCATGCCATATTGCCATTGTCAGAGTTCCGCTTTATCTGAATTCTGGAAACCTAAGTAAAGACTATCAGGAGACAAATGCTTACAAATACTGGGTGTACAAAGGTTTGGTTTACCAAATTTTTTCCCCTACATTCTGCTCTATGCTTGTGAAGGATGTTAGCCTCCTAGAACATAAAAGGATAAGTTAGTTGATTTTTGGAATGTGGGATAATAAATGAAATGAGGACCAGCATAATTTTCCCTTACACATTTGGAGATATCATTCTTTTATACCACAAACTTCCTTTAAATGTCGCAACAAATTACAAATTACGTTATTTATTGCTTGGTGGTGCTTCATATTTTTTATAGCTATAACAGCTTGAAACCTTAAAATGCAATTTATCATCGAACTAGTAGTGATAGGAAGTCTCTTAAATAAAAGCCACAAATTCATTGAGCAACTGTCATAGCTACCACGTGCTAAATTCATAAAAACTCTTGTGGCGCCTCAGAATAGACGGCGTATATTTTAAAATAGATGTGGCATTCTATGAATTCAGATATTTATATTTAGATTGATTTGACATCGTTATAAAATTGCGTCGGCTTTCAAGAGTTCATGAAACTTGAATTTTCCATCGTCACTAATGGAATGGCAGAACATGAATCATGTGCAGGTATATATGATAGTTTCATAAATAATAATTGGTCTTTCTGGTAAATATTATATATTGGCCTATTTGTTGACGCCAATTATAATCATTTGACTATGTAAATTTATGATATAATTTTGACTAAGCTTTCATTTGCTGCCTGCGTTGGTTCTTTGACCGGTTTACGTATTCATGTATTTAAGTTCACTTTTTGTTACGATTTGCTAATTATTATGTAAATACAATGCATTGTTAAGCATGACCTCTAAGCTGGAAAGGTTTGGACTTTGTGCAAATTAAATTATCTCGAAATCACAATGCTTGTGTAAGTAAATATATTTTTTCTGTGTTTTTTGCTGCCGTTGTGGACTCTAAACAATTGCTAAGAATAAATGAACTTGCGTTCTTGTTCTATTTGAATAATGCATTGGTATTTATATTTTTGTGGTTTCAATTGATTGTTAATAAAAGAAATAATTCCGTAATAGCGTGCAGAAACCAGTCAAGTCGTTACTCTCTTGATAATGACAACATGAAATTATCTTATCTTTACATTGTGAATTTCATGACGTGAAAGATATAATTTTATTGCTGCCTACTTTTGAAAGTCATTACAGATTAAAATGATATGCCAGATATTTCATGCCAAGTTCTTAATATCATTTGCTTGCAAAAGATAAAAGTCAATAACAATTAAACTGAAGTAGTTGGGAAATTGCTCAGATGCTTTTTCATTTAAACAAGTCGGGATACCAGAAGCTGGGTGTTTCGGGTATTGTGTTCATCTTATGTCAAAAACTCTCTATGCACGATTAAATTGATTTAACGCATCTTCACGTATTTACTTCGTGTACAAAATCATACCTGTATATGTTACGTACGTAAATTAAAAACCGCTGGCAACCAAGTACACAGATGTCTATTATATTGGTTACTATCCGCAAGTGTTATTAGCAAATAACTATACAAAGCCAAAAAAAGGAAAATGAAAATAACCGAATGGACCCCGCCGTTGATGATGACGTTGTACACATCTTAGGGTACAGTAAACTTACCTGAAATGCGAAAATTTGACCTTCTATAGCTTTGTTAATAATAATTAGAACGAGTTCAAACTTTGCAGAATTGTCTCGTATATTGTCGCCTATGATGTCAAATTTTGTAATTCTAGGATGAACTTAAGGGGAGTTTTCGGATAAATTTGTAAAACATTAAAATATATATTATTATTAACTTTATTTATGCAGATATCTGAATGGGATGTATTTTGAGGCCTAGATTTCATTCATAGGTTCTGAGAACGAGATATGTTTCACTTTTTGGAGCTCACATTTTGAGCTCCATTTCCCCTATGTTTCACCTAATATCAGAAATAAGATGAGTTTCGAAAAGTAGTAGCTATTTCATTAGAAAACCCACATGACCATATTCTGTGATTTAAACTCAATACTCACTGCATGTAAAGTGACACACAGACAACATATTCTCACCAAATTTCATGACAATCCGTTCAGTCGTTTCCGAATAAATCAGGTGTGACAGACAGACAGACACAAATTGAACTAAAATCGGTTTTCTTTCACAGAAAGCTTTAAAAGTGAGTGGCTAATGAAAATATTTCGGATAACGACGCATATATCATTTTTATGAGTAAAATCCTAGGTTGTTGCTATGTTTGCACAGAAATTATTTGAAGGTCTGGCAAGTTTCCTATTTGCATCAAGTTATGTACAAGGCTTGGATTAAAGGATGGTTGTGTTAACGTTAGGTCATGTTCTATATAGTAGTTACACACGGTAAAAATGATGTCCTGATATCCTGTTTCTAACGAAATGATAAAAAGATCCCTCGAAGCTATATGTGTATCTGGAGTAACGGCATTCCACTACATTTTCTTAAGTAGTTACCTGACGTTTTTCAGTGTAAGACATGGAATAATAAATTCTAGGTGGGTAAAAAAGATAAGCTAATTTATATTTCTGCCATTATAGAATCAAATTTAAACAATCGAACCTTTTGATATTTTAATATTTTATTGAGCATCCTTTCTTTTTAATAATAGCTTTTTTTCGACAAACTTTTATACAATTTTTTAATAATATTTTCTCGAAATCTGGCCCAGTGCAGAAGTAGTAGTTGTTTCTAATTCCTGTGCATCCTGAAATTGTTTGGATTTAACGTAAACGATTCCGGTTAGATAACCCTAACAATTTTCTATAATATTTGGTTTCGGAACCCTTGCTGCGAAATCGACTTCAATTTATTTCTATTGAAAGTACCGCTTAACAACCTGTGAATGTGTGTGTGAATGTGAATTTCACCAGACTAAACTAACCAAACTCCTCATGAAACATTTCCTGATATTGGGAGCTGTTTATTTTCAAGCTGAAACCCGAATCTGTCCGTTTTATTCTGTAGCAGCTCCCTTGTTCGAAATGTTTCATGAGGGGTTTTAAACCTTTAGAAACGATAACTGAAATCGGGGGGCTCGTCGAAATCGAACTTTTTTTCATCCATACCATATTTGTTCCAATAAAAGTGAGTTCAGGAAAGGCTATTACACATGAAATTTTGCGACATGAGTTTAAAGGCATATATGAATATGCTAGGAACTACGTACAAATGAAACTGTCGTACACCCAGAAAACTGTTTATACTTCGAGCGTCGCTTCTGGTGTTCTAAATTATTTTTTGTTTCTAAAATAATTGGATACGTTTATGCAAGACCAGAATTTAGTTATTTTATCCTGCAATATGGTGCCACATGATCTTATCAACATAGAGGTGACAAAACGATTTTTCAGTAGTGACCTTTGCCAAGTATTATAGGGAGAAATGAAAGCGTGGGAAAGTCAAATGGAAGGGAGATTTGACAACCTATTGTTAGAATATTGTGTGAAATCAGTCGATATAAGTACTGTCGTATTCCACTACCTCAGAACGGTTCCGGAAATTCAGTGAGGTGACAGTAAAAGGAGGAATATTTTTTGGGAACACAGATCAGGCAAATTGTGAAGGATAAAGGTTTTGGCAATCCTTTAAATTCAAAGCACCGACTTGTACGGGAATTGCTAAATGGAGTATATGAAAAATTTCGGAAGAAAAATGTTAGAAAAAGTGAAGGTGTAAGTGTAAGATGTCATACATGCTAAAATGTTATTTGGATTTCTTCATGGAAGCTTGGTTATTTTGAGGAACCACCAGGATATTGCCATAATCGAAAAATGTAATCCACATAGGACAGGAGGAAGAAACAAAAGGATAAAAATTGAAAAAATTTCGATATCAATTTTATGGCAATTAAAATAAATGTAATCGTTTTCTACGGTGTTAATAGGTTCTTCTAAAAAAAGTTGTGGTGCTGGCGGGAAGCATACCTCCATTTGTAGTAATCAGAAATCAAAAATTCAAATGGTCTCCCCTACCTTACTAAATGTTAAAATATTATAAAGAAACATCTTCAAAAATCGGGTGACTTTTGCATTGAAAATCCAGAATAAAAATAAGAAATTATTAACGAAAATACATAACCGTTTTTCGGATCAGAACTGTTAATGTGTAGAATATTGTGTAGAAAGTTGAGTCTGATCGATTGAACGGAGTTTTAGTTGTGCTTCGCAACAGTTCAAAAAATGTGGTTTTGAGAAAAACGCGTTTATCGTTTTAATTTTGTATGCATGTCAACATGACGCCTGCTCTTCTATTTGTTATAACTTCGTAAATATTACCTGACACACCTAACATATACTGTTTTCAAAATATATATGGAAGAAAAGTAAATTTCTGAAAACCTCTTAAAAGACGTAACGGCTTCTCCCTCACACACTCTTTTACCTCTGCGGAGTTTCAAAATTAAACCACCATTATGACACGAAAATCGCTCCATTTTGAAGCACTATAGCTTGTGGGGTCTTTAAGGGGGTCATCCCGTGTGTCGGGTTGGAAAAATCGATTTTTTTTTGTTTGCATGAATTGTATCTATATATAGTGGAGAATATGTGGGCAAAGGGATTTTCCGATATTCCGAGTCGTTCAGAAATTACAGTGTTAAACAGGCAAGGAGTTTGCAGCCGCGGCTAGAGTACTCGATGAGAAAGAGCATCGAATCTTTTTTTACCTGGTAGTTTTTTACCTGAGTCTTATAAATTCGAACACGGGTATAAATATAAAAAGATGGAAAACCAATCAATTGTCTAAACTTATTTGCTGTTTGGAATAAAAAGGATAATCCAGTCTAGAGTGAGCACTGAAAGGCATCCAAGCTATACTCAGTTATATTTTGTTGTAAGTAGTGTCCGGGTAGCTGAGTGGTTAGAGCACAAGGCTGTCGTACGGAAGGTCGCGGTTCAAATCTCGCTGGCGACAGTGGGATTTGTATCGTGATTTGACGTCGGATACCAGTCGACTCAGCTGTGAATGAGTACCTGAGTCAAATCAGGGTAATAATCTCGGGCGAGCGCAATGCTGACCACATTGCCTCCTAGTGTACCGTTACGGTCTTGAATGAAGTGCTCTAACACACTTCAAGGTCCTGATCCAATATGGATTGTTGTGCCAACGATTATTATTATTAAGTATTGTGTGTTCAGTGATTTTTTTAAATGGATCGTACGAAGGGAGGGGCTTTAACGTTCAACGTCATGCTCGCACTAAAAAACGAGTATTTCATGGCTATCGATACTTATCAGAGAAGAAAAAGGACTTTGCATCAACATCAGCAAAGTAACTTTTAGCAAGCATGAACATGGATGTTCGAATTGCGACAAGTTTTGCATATTGTATATTGAATTTTGCTGGAGTTTTCTCCGGTAATTCTGCAAATTTCTGCAAATAATAAAATATACGTGGTAGTAAAAAAGGAATGCGTAGGACATGTCGAGAAAAGAATGGGAACGCGGCTTAGAAATGCAAAGAAGAATCACAAAGGCATTGGTGGAAAGGGGCTGGAAAACTTACTGATAAGGTTATTAACGACCTCATTACATTTTTTGGACTAGCTATTCGTCGCCACGCAAATTCGATAGAAGGAATGAAGCAATAAATTTGGGCAACTTTCTTCCATAAATGTTCTACAGGCGAAAATCCTCAGCATCAAAATTGTCCAGCAGGCGAGGAAAGTTGGTGCAAATGGCGCAAAGCTAAAGGAGAACTGGATAGTTTCCACCACGAGAAGGCACCTTTGACTGAAGAAGTTCAAACAGTCATCAAACCAATGTACGGAGGTTTCTCACGAGATGATCTCTTGAACAAATGTTTAGGAGCAGAGCCCCAGAATATCAATGAGTCGTTAAATGCATTGATCTGGACTTTCGCTCCTAAACACCCTCATTCTGGGGCCAAGGATGTAGAAATAGCCACTTTTCTGGCTGTAATTATTTTCAATGAAGGACTCAATGGCATTCTCAAAATCCTATGCCGACCGCCTAAATGAAGCGCCAATTTGGCGGTCCGAACGACGATCGACTGACCTCACTAAAAGAGCCAGAATTGAAACCAGAGAGCAACAATCGGCCTTACAAGACTTTTTTGAAAAGACGGAGGGTACTCTCTATGGACCAGGTATAGCAGATTAATGCTGAGTTAAAATTTTACTCTTGATAATGACATTTAAATTTTCAAATGCGTTTTTCTCGAAACTGCATCTTGAAAATCGGCTGCCACCGTAGCTCAAAATCTATCCAACCAAATTCTTTGAAAGTTTCACGACTTCTTTAATACATATTTCTACGGTCTGCAAACTAGGATAATTGCAATCGGACAAGCCGGTTTTTTTTTATTCATAGAAAAAGCCGTAAAAAAACACCAAAAACTAAAAAATTAAGTTTAAAAGACCACCAAAAATTTACCTTTTAATATTTTCTAATTATCCTAGTTTGCGGACCGTAGAATATTGTCCACATTAAAATGCCGTTTAGTTTTTTTTCTTCAGATGAACACAGCGCCCTCCTGCGTGGCAGCAGAAAAACACCTTTTTTTGGAGATGGGTGCATAAATTGACACGTATTGCAAAAACTAGTTACGATATCAAGCTAAAAAATTTATCACATATACTAGAGATATCAATAAACATATGGTGAAAAAATCACGTTTCTATCTTTATCCAGTCCTCCAAAATAATTTTTCAAAAAAAGGCAAAAAAAAACGGTCTTCACACGGGATGACCCCCTTAACGGAATTAGAAAGGGAAAGGTTGCTCTTTCTTCTACATAACCTTCCAGCATTTGCTACTCACGGTGTGGGGTTAAACATTCACACTTTATCATGATGCTGTAAAAGACCTCACTTTGCGCAGCCGTAACTTTTTAAAGGGAGTGCCTTCTCAACAAGTTTTCATTGGGTTTGAAAAAGAGGCACCTCTCCTTCTCCTTCCATGAACCGGGGATGACGCTGAAAATTCAACCTTTAACAAATGATCTTTCATCGCTGTCATTTTCTGCTGAGTTGTGTGGAAGATTTTTGCCGCACAGCAGTTTCATTTGTTGGGCACCTACTGTTACGATTTTCCTCAGAGCTTTTCAGCAATAACTAAAATTCCGTTTGATTTTCTAATTGCTTTGAAGTTATTCATTTTTAAAGTCTGACGTAGCTTAGTTTGTGCTCTTCTAGATCTCTCTTCTCATCTTGCGGCTTAGGAGACTTCCTGAAATCATCATCATCGACGGCGCAACAACCGGTATCCGGTCTAGGCCTGCCTTAATAAGGAACTCCAGACATCCCGGTTTTGCGGCGAGGTCCACCAATTCGATATCCCTAAAAGCTGTCCGGCGTCCTGACCTACGCCATAGTTCCATCTCAGGCAGGGTCTGCCTCGTCTTCCTTTCCTACCATAGATATTGCCCTTATAGACTTTCCGGCTGGATCATCCTCATCCATACGTATTAAGTGACCCACCCACCGTAACCTATTGAACCGGATTTTATCCACAACCAGACGGTCATGGTATCGCTCATAGATTTCGTCGTTATGTCTCTTACGGAATCGTCCATCCTCATGTAAGGGACCAACAATTCTTCGGAGTATTCTTCTCTCGAACGCGGCCAAGAGTTCGCAAGTCTTCTTGCCAAGCACCCAAGTCTTCGAAGAATAAATAAAGATTGGCAAGATCATTGTCTTGTACAGTAAGAGCTTAGAACCTATGTTGAGACGTTTCGAAGGAAACAATTCTTGTAAGTTGAAATAGGCTCTGTTGGCTGCCAACAACTGTGCGCGGATTTCATCGTCATAGCTGTTATCGGTTGTGATTTTCGAACCTAGATAGGAGAAATTATCCACGGTCTCAAAGTTGTATTCTCCTATCTTTATTCTTCCCGTTTGACCAGTGCGGTTCGATGTTGATGATTGGTTGGTTTTCGGTGCTGACGTTGCCACCATATATTTTGTCTTGCCTTCATTGATGTGCAGCCCAAGATCTCGCACCGTCTCAGGTCGTTCTTCTCTTGATGTCGATATCGTGAGGTAGGCCAGTAGTTGAGTAGACTTAAAGAGGATCATACCTGTCGTATTTATCTAAGGATTACAGATCACTTTTTCCAGGGCCAGGTCAAAGGGGACGCGTGATAGGGCATCCCCTTCTTTTAGACCGTTGTTGATGTCGAATGGTCTTGAGAGTGATCCTGCTGCTTTTATCTGGCCTCGCACATTGGTCAGGGTCAGCCTAGTCAGTCTTATTAATTTCGTCGGGATACCGAATTCTCTCATGGCCGTGTACAGTTTTACCCTGGCTATGCTATCATAGGCGGCTTTAAAGTCGATGAACAGATGGTGCAACTGTTGTCCATATTCCAACAGTTTTTCCATCGCCTGCCGCAGAGAGAAAATCTGATCTGTCGCTGATTTGCCTGGAGTGAAGCCTCTTTAGTATGGGCCAATGATGTTCTGGGCGTATGGGACTATCCGGCCTAGCAAGACAGCGGAGAATATCTTATAGATGGTACTCAGCAACGTGGTACCTCTATAATTGCTGCACTATGTGATATCTCCCTTTTTATGTATGGGACAGATAATGCCTCTTTGCCAGTCGTCACGCATTAATTCACTGTCCCATGCCACACAAGTTGATAAACCACTTGGTTTAATTAGTCGCCTCCATATTTAATCAATTCGGCTGTAATTCCATCGGCTCCTGGCGATTTATGATTTTTTAGTCGATGAATTGCACGGACCATTTCTCTGGTGGCAGTATTTGCCCGTCGTCTTCAGTTGGCGGGACCTCCATCTCGCCGATGTTCTGGTTGTTCATCAAAGTACTCAACCCATCGCTCCAATATACCCATTCTGTCGGAAATCAGATTTCCCTCTTTGTCTCGGCACTGCTGACTTGTTGGTAAAACGTGCGTGCCTGGTGCGCTAGCTTCTTCTACTTTTCTAGTTCACAGACTTGTTGGTTCTCCCAGGCTTCCTTTTCCGTCTGTGAATGCGGCATTCTTCGTTTTCGTTGATAGCTTACCTTCATCGTCAAACCAGCCGTTCCGACTTTTCTTGCGGCTGGGGCCAAGTATTTTTGTGGCGGTATCAATGATAATGTTCTTCAGGTGGTTTTGAAGATCATTTGTTGACGCTGCGGCATCCATTTCGCCCTTATAGGTGTTACAGAGGGCTGTGTTGTGAATGGCTTCAGTATTCACTCTCACCTGATTGTCAGAGGGGATTGTAGATGGTGTCGTAATTCGAGCTTGGAGCACTATGCCAACGAGATAACTATCCGAATCTATATTGGCCCCCCTATATGTCCTGTCATTCATCAAGGCTGAGATGTGGGGGCGTTCAATCAGCACGTGGTCAATTATCATTTGTATTTTGATGTAAGCTATGAAATCACTTCTTCATTATGCTTGTAGATATGTTTGATAAATATACTGAGTACGGTGATAAAAAAGCTGGTCTGCCGGTGCTTGAGATCGAGAGTGGTACCCGTGTTAAGCAAACGAGGTGTATATCGGCTAAATGTGCTTTTATAGTTTAATAAATATTGTTATATACAATTTGTACGGATATTACCGCGACACCCCGTATACAGTGTGTTCCAAACAACAAACCAGTTGTGTGCTAAGCGGTTTTGCTGAAATCCTAAGTAGAAGATATTGATTATTTTTTCCGATGTCCTTAGCTGCTCCAGGCTTTTTAATTTCTAAACAAGTCGGGGAAACCGGAAGTTGGACACTTCAGGTATGAGAGGTTTTGTGTATTGCTTTTATAAAAAGATTTGAATACATTTGTCCCATTAGTACCTAACACGTAATATATGCATATATTATATAATCGTAACCACTTTCGTGTGATACTGACCTTCAAAGTCTTGAATTCGCACAGAAGTGACAAAATTGTTAGTAATAATACGATTTCCGCTAAACTTGGTAGGATCATGCTCTATGTTCTACATTGCTACGTGACGAACGTAAGGGGGGGGGGGGGGGTTAGCAGTCAATTACTAAAAATTATAGTAACATACTATTATTAACTTTATTTGAACAGATGCCGACATGGTGGGTATTTCCCAGCCTAGGCACCATATAGTGGCAACATCTTGATTTTTCAGATTTTTCGTTTGGGTAGTTTCTGAGAATGGGTCCGTGAAAGAATCCCACACTCCCCACCTTTCTAACAAATGTCAAAATTAATACCGGCTTCAGAAAGTACTCACCGAGACCTTTCATTTGATAATCCACACGACTATATTTGGTGAAAAAAAGTGTACATCCCCTTTTGCATGTATGGGGACTCCTCTTAAATTCGACGTAGAATGATATGACTCATTGTAGCGATCACAGTTCCAATCTTTCCAGCAAATATGGAGTCAATCGCTATAACCGTTAACGAGAAAAACGCGTGTGATAGACAGGCAGACAATAAACCGATTTTAATGAGGTTTTGTTTTACACAAACATTAAAAAACACCGCCTCTAAAATATTAAAATCAAAATAACTCAAAAACTGCGTTAGCTGGGACATTGAAATGAACAGTTAATTGTAGTTAAAACTCCACCCTAAAATATGAAACTTCTAATAATAAAGTAATTCGTGTAAAAATAAAAGCTATTTAAAAACAAATTTTGTTTCCTGCTCCAAAATTTTGCTACTATGTTCTTTCGAATTTCAACATACCACTAATTTTCTTGCATATAATGACTCTTTCTTTTACTGCAATAAAATCATGTTCATGTCATTTAATCTTAATTACTCAATTAGTGGCAGGTAAACACCTGCAAATGTAAAGAATATGGCGAATTTGCTTAACGGATGTGGAAATTTATATATTTATGTATTCCGAATGTTTTCGTTCAACAACTACAGGAAGTAGTCTAGTAGATTAAAGGGGTTTTTCATGTGGAAGTTTCGAGAAGTCGTGCCTACAAAACGAAAATATTAAACGCATTTTTCTCGAAACCATATACCGGTGTACAGATGGCTCAGTACACAGTAGATCTACTATAGGCAGTACCCTTACAAAAATGACACCACTTACGAATGGCTTGTAGAAGCTTAACTGTACACATCAGAGACGCTAAACAAGGAAAAGGCATAATCTTCGTCAAATCGTATTGGTAAGAGAGAGATCGGTGAGCTTTTGCTATTCTGGTACTACGGCGTGCTCACCCATACAGCAAAAAGTTGTTTCACGTATTCATTTATGGATAAGCAAAAACTTGCCGATCTCACCAATACATTGGCAAGTCCGGGCGGTATGTCAAACACAGCTGATCGGATTTTCGTTACATCTCGCTCATGCTCAAGGGTAAAACAATTTGAAATCGTGTGTACTCGCACTGATTTCCCTCCTTGAGGGGCAAGGGAGAGTGTGGTAGCTGTTTAGTATCTAACTGTGACTCAGTAGTTAGAGCGCTTGGCTGTCGTAGCGGAAGGATGCGGTTCAAATCTCATTTATGGCAGAGGAATTTGTATCGTGACTTCGTCACGTTCACGTCGAACACCAACCGACTCAGCTGTGAATGAGTACCTGAGTCAAATCAGGATACTACTCAGGGACGCGCGCAATGCTGACCACATTGTCTCCTAAAGTATACTCTAGTCCGTTACGATCTTGAATGAAGTGTTCTAACTCTAACACTATATTTTTTCAACTGGTGGGACGAACAACTAAAATACCTGAACTGAAATTCTTGGATATTATTCTACACATCTGCAGTTCTGGTCCGAACCACGACTATGTATTCAGCATCAATGATATTCTTTGATAAAAGGAGATGTGCCCCCTCCATATTTTCAAAGAAATCAGATGACATACCATACAAAAATGATTTGTACCTTTCACTTGTCAAACGGTTTGGGGGAATATAGCAACCTATAAGTTGGTCTCCAATAATGCCTGGCCAAACGTTTAAACTTCATCGATTTTGATAATTTCACTCGCCACGTGGGAATTCGATTTACTCCATCGGGGACTGTGTGGTTTCAAGCACACCTTGCCCCTTAAAATTCCTTGGTATATGTTTTACTAATTTACTTTTTCAAACTAGATTCACCAACCCCTAATAACTGATAAGCGGTCGTTTTTAACCATCGTCTATATTTTATAACTTGTATTCGCGAAAAAATGTTCTACACTTACAACGCATACATTCTAATTCTTCCCTATGATTTCGAAAACCACATAAAGTGCTTGTCACTTTCTATTCACAAAAACTCTTTGATTCAAATTTTTTGGGGGAATTAAACAGAATATAAAGAATTTATCAGTAACTTATTGTATTTCTATTGAATTTGTTAAGTAAGCGAAAATTCCATCGAGTTCATTTTTGATTATGATGTGATCATTCTTCTTTTAATTTTAGCTTTCTAAATATGAAACCATCAACATAAGGCCAGAAATAAGTGTACTCGACTTGCACGTAAATAAAAGTCTACCCGCACCTGTGCTATTTTCGACATTTTTTTTCGCTAGTAAAAACGCGATATATGCGGTTTCACGATACAAGGGCATCATATACGAATAAGTATTCAAGTGCTTGTGTAATTAAGTATTATTTCAAAAATGTGTATATCAGTAGAACACAACCACCCGCAGCGGCGGAGATTGTGAATCACGACGTCATTGCTTCAATATCGATTTAAATATTTCAAAATAACTTGAAAATTATGTTCAAATGAGTATCGGAAAATGTGACTATAATTACACCCGCGTTTTATGGTTTAGTTGTTGACAAAGTATATTATTTCTCGTATGAGTTTGGGGCTTAGTTCCTAAAGTTTTAAATGCCACATACATAACATGCAAGTATTGTGTAATTTTCTTATAAAACAAAGCACTTTTTATTTTTGTTGAATATTATTCGATTTGGTACAAGTTTTTTTTAATGGTAAATATTTATGTAAATTAATTTAGCCGAAGGGAAAAATGTTATATGTCAGTATGTCATATTCGAGGGTATAAGTTTCAAATAAGTTTTGACGCAAATAGAGACACAGTTCTATGTTTATTATAATTTGGCGTCGCCTTTTCATCCCTACAGAAATTGGTAATGTTTGGTTTTGATGCCGGCTCCACACGTTTGGTATTTTCTACAGCCTCCTTCACAAAAGTTGGGCGGACCAAACACTACCATCCACACATTTGCAAGTGTGCTGGTGATTTCTTTATTCAAAAAACTGACACTCGGTCCGATCGGTGGCACTTGGAAACCTACATAAGTCAAGCCAAATATTCTGTCCACACGTTTTGCGGATCCAACAGTAGAATAATAGTATTAATAATCGTTGGCGCAACAATATAAATGGATCTTGACCTTGGAACGTGTTAGAGCGCTGCATTCAAGACTGTAACGGTACATTAGCGACAACATGGTCAACATTGCGCTCGTTGCTGGTTACACACATGACATGACATCTCAAAAGAAGCAAGACTTAACGGGGAAGAGCCAGGATAGGCAAAAGTAAAATGTTCGCAAATGAGAAGGTCTTCTCTACGGTACTGGCACTGACCATTAGCTCTAAGTTGCTATTATCAATGATTTTTCGTTAAAAACCATCAACATTACTGTGGTATCCCTTAAGATGGCAACTCTTGTCGGAGAACGATGGGTATCGAACGATATCATAGTCTTAGATCACAGGGGCATTGATTTCATAATGAGGATGGTCAACATCAAACCGCTCCATCCTGAAATACGCGGAAGATAGATTGGGTAACATAGTACTGAGCACCCGAATTACGTTGCATGGGAGGCGCATTTCCATTGCCGACATTGAGAAAACGAATGAAATTATCAGAACTAGTAGTATGGGAGAAGTTTTCAAACAGTGCTGTCCATTCAGCGTACGAAAAAAGATTCAAATGGTAGAACTCGAATTTAGCCAGGGAGGAGAACGACAACGGCATTCCTCCCCCGAGCTCTGAAGTCTGATTCAGCTGTCACCTAAACGATCATCATGAAGATGCTTTTGCGAAGAGCCTAACTCGCTCGAAGTCGCTTTAAATTGTAGCGAATACTTGGTAAAAGAAACGTTAGGTTATATTCACAAACAATATCAATCCTGCAGATTACTTGGTGTGCTGTCGGACTGCGATAGGTAAGACTTGGGGCTTCCTTTACAATAGATTCACTGGATGTACACATCCGTAATAAAGCCTATTTTGACATATGTATGCATCGTCCGGTGGCCGAGACCGTATTTTGCTAACAACAGGAAGCTGCTGGAACAGATGTATCTAAGTAGTGGAGTGATGAGAACTACGCCGTCCATAGCTAACGATGCGTATAGGCTCGCTACTATTGGCGCGTGCGAAAGGCGACGAAGCGTATGGTCATATATCCATGGAGAAGACATACTCTATGATAATGTCCAGAAGAAAAAAAACGGTTGACAAATAGTCTCCAGACTTTTGGGATCACAGACCTAATAATCATCGGTGATGGGTCAGTCATGGAAGATGAATGTTTTTGGAACGACGAAGTAGAATCATATGTTTTTTAATCGCAGCGGAAGAATTCAGTTAAAATAATGTGGGCGTTAGGGCTCTCGAGCTTCCCTGACACTGAGGAGACAGCCAGCCTGGCTCCATAATGGTTGGACCACAGCTAGGATTTGGCGTTAGGCTCCACTGTCTCGGTCTTGGTTATATGTAACCAATATGAGGAACAGGAGGAGAGATTCATATTTAGCTGCACGGCATACGAAGAACTTAGATGAAGATAGTCCGGAAAGGTTTTTCTCCAGCGAAAAATCTTCTCGCTCTTTACCGTAGGTAGGGTGGATGTGATGCTACCCGTCCCAATTTAAGTATGTACATCATCACCAAAACTCTAACATCTGATGCTTCTATAGGCGGGGCTCTCACGTAGGAATATTTTTATTCTGCATTTCATGCAGTTCATATACCAATGGATTGGCATACTCAACAAAAGTGGTGACAGCACATCTCCTTGTGCGCAGCCCTTCTCTCCGTCTTTGCGTTAGTATACCATGGATCTTTTTAACTAAAGTATAATGTCCACCATAATTTCTGGCAGTTTAAACTTACTTTGTTTTAATATTTAGTGGTTTTTACTTTAAGTACGCTGTTTTATCTTCACTGCTCTTGTACTACATACTCTTAGTAGCCTTGGGGAATGGGAGGCACACTTTATTGAAATTTTCGAATGAGGTTCTGTTAGCAGGCGCTAAGTTGTCTGCATTTAGCATTGCGTCTAGTTGAACATAAGAATCTAAAGCAGATCCTTGAAAATATAAATTAAAATAAAATTCAATTTGGGTCCGTTTGGGAAGGATCGTACGACCGTTTTATTTTAATTCCAAATTTTGACTAGCGACTACTTACAATATTTCTTACGAAGTAACCTATCTTGTAAACATTATCCTATCTTTATCTTTATCATGTGTCGCGCACATGTCCATATTGCATTTTGTAATGCGCAGGTCAAAGTGTCTTCATTAACGACCACACATTTCTTACGAAATAGGGTACAAGCAATATAAATAACATTATGCTTGTACCATTTTTATTATCAGGCCCGTTCACACATGTTACAAAACAAGATGCGTTCTTTGAACAAGGTCCTGTTATTATCTTAAGATAAGAATATGTCAGTGGAAAACTACAACTATGGTACAGGCAATATCAAATATATTATGCCTGCACCCAATAATATTTATTCTATATGTATGTCCTAAATATTCATATTGTGCTATTACTTATAAAGTCTTTTGCATTCACGAACTATTTCCTTTGGATAGCGGTTAAAAAGTTCAATATGCTAATCCTGTACGAAACACCAATCCGATTGTCAGACGGCAAGTGATGCCGAGAAAGTTTCATTCTTTGCTTAACACTTGTTATTTATTATAATGTGATTAGTTCCAGGCCTTTTATCTATTACTTGCTTGTTCCTTGTACATAAATTCCCCATATTGTAAAATAAGCTTGGTAAAATGTGGTGCATAGGGGGTCTGAGACTATCGACTAACAATGTAGTAGAAATAACCAACAGATAAGATGATCCTTTCAGTTTTGTTTCTCCGAATTTACAGATATCGTTCTTATACTCCGACACCTTCACAATGACCTCTGGACTCTACCTTTCTATTCAATTCAATTCTAATTCCTAATGCATATTCTTTATTGTGGTCCCTATTCTATGCTGGGGGCTATACTGTAATTATCCATCAGATAAATACCGAAACTCCAATTAGGGTTCTTTGAGTAAATATTGCTTAAGGGGATATCCTAGTGTAAAAGTTAAAAATTTATGCACTTTTTCGGAGATTGTGAAGCAAACCTTATTGAAATCGATTCAATGTCTGCCTGTCCGTTTGTCTGCCTTGCTGTCACCCTCGATTTAGTTGGAAGTGGCTGTCAATTTGCTCGATATCAAGACTAAATTTTCCATAATTAAAAGCATCATCATCATTTTTACATGCCATTTGAAAGCTAACATAATGAGACAGATTTTGTCAACCTTGCAGGTTTGTAGGTTTAAAGTACCGTTATAATAATGCATATTCAAATGTAGATAAAAGATCGATTTTGAAATTTTTTTAAAATATAATATTAAGTTAGTTGAAAAAATATCCGTTTATAAGAAATTTTATATAGTTTCCGAAAATGGTATCAAATCTGGGAATAAATGATTGAGGGAGTGGGAAATCATCATAAGGGTAAAAAAAGAGTGAACATTAATAATAATAATGATAATTTTCCTCAATCCACCATTAAAATTTCTGCCATCATCGAGCTCTTGTCATATAAGCAATTCTCCCACCAAAGCCTTTTTCGGGCGCGAGATGCTATGTTCTCTAAACCTACCACTTCAAAACTATTCGGAGTTCGGCCTCGAAATTTTAACACTGCATTCTACATGGTTTAAGCTATCGAAAAAAAAAAATTTAAGAACAACAATTTTTACTTCAGGATAGCTCCTTAAAGTCCGAATGAAAACTGCTGACCTTGGACTTAGAATTTGCGCTGGTCATTATATAGGTTGCCGGTCGTCCATGTAGTTTTGGTGATAGCATAGCACGGGTATCCCGACGAAATTGATAAAACTTAGATTGACCCTGACCAATGTGCGAGACCAGATAAAAGAAGAAGGGTCACTCTCGAAACAATTCGACATCAACAACGGTCTAGGACAAGGGGACAAGGGGTTCTAACCTGGCTCTAGAAAAAGTGATCCATGATGCTGAGGTAAATGTGAGAAGCACGATCCTCTTTAAGGACACCCAGCTACTGGCCTATGCTGACGATATCGACATCATGAGAAGAACGACCTGAGACGTACAAACTGCCTTCATCCAGATTGAGCAGGCAGCGCGTGATCTTGGGCTCTAGATCAATGAAGGCAAGACAAAATATATGGTGGCAACGTCAGCACCAAAAATCAACCAACCAACAACATCAACCCGCACTGCTTAAATGGGAAGAATAAAGATAGAATACATCAATTATGAGACTGTTGATAATTTTTCCTATCTAGGATCGAAAATCACAACCGATAACAGCTATGACGATGAAATCCGCGCAGGGATGTTGGTAGCCAACAAAGCGTATTTAATCTTACAAAAACTGTTCCGCTCGAAACGTCTCATCATAGGGTCAAAGCTCTTACTGTACAAGATTATGATCTTGCCAGTCTTTATGTATTCTTCGAAGACTTGGGTTCTTGGCTAGAAAAATTGCGAACTCTTGGCCGCGTTCGAGAGAAGAATCCTCCGAAGGATTTTTGGCTCCCTACATGAGGATAGACGATTCCGTAGGAGACGTAGCGACGAAATCTATGAGCGATACCATGACCGTCTGGTTGTGGGTAAAATCCGGCTCAATAAGTTACGGTGGGCGGGTCACTTAATCCGTATGGATGAGGATGATCCAGTCCGGAAAGTCTATAAGGGCAATAGCTATGGTAGGGAAGGAAGACGAGGCAGACCCTGCCTGAAATGGAGCGATGGCATAGGTCAGGACGCCAGACAGCTTTTAGGGATACCGAGTTGGTGGACCTCTACGCAAAAGCGAGATGCCCGGAGTTCCTTATTAAGGCAGATCTAGACCGGATTGTTGTGTCGTTGATATTTCGATCTAGTACTTTTCTGGTAAATTTTCGAACTTATACAAAACCCAAATATTCCAGTTTCTCAGGAAGTTCAGCAATACAAGTTGCTCAGGAAAGGAGGGTGATTAACCTTTGCCGCGAAGAAAGTGATAGGTAAACAGATCACTCAAAATACAATCTGGACTGCTTGGTTTTTCTTGGTCCAGTACTTTTTTTTGAGTTTCATCAGGTTCTATACCAATGCGTTTTTGGATGGTTGGTTCTGGTGTTTGACAGTAGAGGTTTGACAATGATGGTTTAAACACAGTAGCGCTTGGCAGTCTGAATCTCGGCTATTTTCGGATTTTCTGTTAGTTGGGTCTCTTCATTCCAGTAACAAACTGTTGTGTATTATTTCTCGACTCTCGGATTTTGTTTCGTACAGCTGATGTGCAGTAGGAGTCATGGGCGTTTTGAAATGAATTCACTACTACCAATGTTCTTTCTGGTGCACTCGTTGACATGAATTCTTCTCGCTTTCAGTAGAATTGGCCCGCGATTAACGTAAAGCAGTGATTATTCCTTGATGCATCGGATTATTTATAGGTGTGCACACATGTATGTACATGCGTAGTTATGTGAGGTATCCTCAAATATTTTTCATCACGAAAACATATCAAGTGATTTGGCAGCCTTCCCAAGTGAACACGTGCCAAATGTCATGAATGTTTTGGTTTGTTTTCTGAGAAATGAATATGCGTTGAAGAGACTGTTTCAGTCTTTTTTACTGTGACAAAGAACTTGAATGAAGCAAAATTAATCATTTTGAGGGAACGAAAATTATCATTGTTTTGAATGTAAACAAATGCTTACTATTGTTGAACATATTTAGAATTTTCAACCATCCTTTGTAATTATCTGGCACCCGCTAGCAAGAGAGGTTGATCTGTCGTTGACTGGATCTGTTTTCGACAATAGTATTATCAAGGCGCAGAATATTTGGTAAACAATTTAAATTGAGAAGGATTCCGAAGTTTCCCACTTTATTTCGATCTAAGTGACTCTCTTGAATTCTCGGCTCCCTGCAACAAATTTCCCGAGGTTTGTCATTGTGGTAATCTAAATTTAACCTTTCGAGTGAACGCGTGGTTTGGTAATTCCAATCATTCAAATTAATATTTTATTGCGAAGATCGATGATAATGGAAGAATAATATTATGTTTGCATTTAATATATGTAATCTTTTCATGATGTGTTCCAATCGTTTTTCGCTAATACGGCTATATAGTAAACAAAGTGTATAACAAATGAAATTTGTCATCTTTCAAATAAAGGAAACCATAGAAGGACAATTAACGTTTCTGCTAATTTAAATTTTTTTTTTTACGGAAATTTACCTTCTTATATATTTTCTTGGAATAAATGAATTATATTTGTGAAATCGACGGTTCTTCGTAGGGTATTGTTATTACCATTTTATGTAGTTCAATAAATGTGGTTAGAATTCTGTTTTCTTTGCTTTCACTAGGTTTCGTCCTATTAGCAATCGTTCGCATCTCCCTGAAAACAATGCATACCTTAAAAACAATGAGCCAGTACACATGGGTTTGGTAGACGGAATAGCTTGAAACATTATTATAATGTGCTTCTAGTCTCTAGTTTATTTGAAAGTTTCATGTTGCGTTTTTTACTACATTGGAGTTGTGTGTGTGTGGATTAAATCGACTGACACGAAATTTGGTGAGAAGGGGGGAACTGTGAACCCCCAGACATGCTGTAAATTACATTGGTTTTTCACCGAATATGACCATGTGGGACCACTAGATAAAAGGTCCCGATTAGTACAGATATTAGTGTTAACATTGGTTGCGAAGGGCAGGAGTATGGAGGTCCGAAAAGGGTAACAGCATTAATTGTGATAATAACGAAACTAAAACACAGTCTCATTTAAGACTGGGGCTCTGTTGGTGGTCTAAACTGTACAAAGGAGTGAACAGAAGGAGTGTATGGCATTATGGGAGCTGTTCCCATTCGTTTCAGAGATCTATCACAGCCTACATGCAGTTAACGAAGATTCAAAATATTTTCATCAACTGTTAGTGCCTTGCCTTGCTTAATCGACTTTTACATCATAAATGTGGCCTGGATTCTTCCTGTGGGGGATCCGCATTTTTGTCTTTTTTTATGGATTACGCCTTTTCATCAGTTTAGTTTAGATAATTGAGTATCCTTAATCATCTAGGGGGTTCTGAAAAAATAAGCAGAGGCAACCAAGATTATCCTCAGCTGAAAAATGACCATTAAGAATTATCCTAGAATGGCAGAGAGGAAGCTCTTGTGGTTAGCGGCAACATTAACCCGTTGATTTCAGGCTTTGCCTTTTATCAAAAAAATGTTTTGCTTACATTTACACTTAACTTATTCAGCGGATTTAATTCGTGCAATGAGAAAGTAGAGAAAGAATTGACTAGAAATGAGAACGACTTCGAGAATCGCATCGAAATTTACTGAATTTGACGAGATTTTATCAGAACGTAATGCTATTATCTTGCGTTTCATATCGAAACAATCTTTTATTGAAACGCACAAATTTATGTCCCCCTAATATAGTCGACGATTCAAATTATCTAATCTCCTGAGATCAATTACCGAGCATTCTCCTATATGTAGGGAATTCTGATTTTAGGTTCAAAATTAACAATTTTTGATTTAGAAAAATGTTATTCATCAATATTAAACATCATATTTAAAAAGATATTTAGTCAAACAGAAATCTTAATATGGCACTTAATTTAAGGGTTAAAATAATTAACTTAAAATAATATGAGGATCCGACGAAGACATCAATAGCAATATTTGGAGGAAACTTAAGAAAAACATCATTCGTTATCATTATCTTATGTTAACAGCTGCATGGAATGAAAAAGAGTGGATGCAAAGGATGAAAATTAGAGTGAGGATTAGGGTTGAAAAGTGACTTGATCCACTTTGCTAAGATAGTGGAATATATTGGGGGTGGGAGTGATGACCGGTTTAGAATACTACTCTATATTATTTGTCGGAAAAACTGTCTGTTACGGGGAATGCCATTAAGAAGTTGGAATATGACTGGTACCTTTCAAGAAACGCGGTGTTGGGACGACTTTATAAGGGATTTTTTCGGATATGTTATTTGTATCGTCGTTTTTAAATATGCCAGCAAATAATAAATAGATAGAAAAGTGATGATAGTGGAATACTTACATCAAACACCTAACTGCAATCTTAGCACGGCTGGTTCATGCATTATTTTATGATGATGTGCTCACCATCTTAGTCGTCAAGTTGCCGGCATAAAAACAAACAATTTAAGAAATCAGAAGCTGAACACTTCAAAAGTTTTGAATTTCGCTTATATAAAAAGATTTGAGTGGTCATTTGTCTCATTACTGCAAAATTCCCTATATTACTGCAAAATTTCATGATACTAGGATGAACATTCGGGGGATTCGGGATTCGGGTTTATCTCGGAGCCTAGGCATCGTACAGACTATACATGACTATAGTCGGTGAGAAAAAAAATTCAACATCCGCCTTTTGCATGTATAGAGACCCCCCTTAAATTCCACGTAGAATGATTTAACTCATTGTATGCGGAGGCGTTCATAGTTCCCACCGATTTCGGAGATAATCGGTATAACAGTTTCTGAGAGAAGTGCGCATGGCAGGTAGATAGACAGACAGACAGTAAACCGATTTTAATAAAGTTTTGTTTTGCGTTTTGGCGTATGGTACCCATTGGTAAGTCTGTGTCGATGCCTCGTTAAACTTATATTAAGGCATATGATGATTCTGCTGAAGTCCGCATGAATACGTACCGTGAATTCCTAGTCTAGTTTAAGAATAGTTTTGTCATGTAGTTATCGTCTGGTTATTTATCGATGCAAATTTTTTGAATTTGAATTCATCCAGATGTTCAAGCGTTTACCATATGTAGATAAGTTTGGACGAAAGGAAACATTTCATTAAGTCAATCTTCAGCATAGTCTTCCGTCTCAATCAAAATCAGCAGTACGCTCAACAATAGAGGTTTTTTGATCCATTTCAGTAGTATGAATATCGAGAGGGGCCATACGAAATTATACTTCAGTGTATATGATTCTACCTCATCTTGCTAAGCTAAAAGGGCCAAACACTTGAATTTGTGCCGTCTTCCTAACATGTTTTTCCGTTTTGGAAATTTTCGGTTTGGATTTTCATTCTTTCTTCTTTCTTTCTTTTTCTTCAGCCTTTGTCCCGTTTACAAGCGGGATCAGCTCGTCGTGATCGGCTCCGCCATTTGGCTCTATCGAATGCCTGATCTGGGTGTAATCTCGAGGCTTTCAAATCCCCATCTAGCGTATCAAGCCACCGTTGATTAGGTCTGCCTTTTGTTCGTTTACCATCAACTTCGATGTTCAGACCAATCTTGGCAAGTGAATTCTCGTTTGCGCGAATTGCGTGACCATACCATCGAAGACGCCTCTCTCGCAACTTTTCCACGAACGGTGCAGCCCCATAACGATCGTGGATATCCTCATTTCGGATGTGATCTAAACGTGTGACGCCACTAGTCCAACGTAGCATCTTCGTCTCCATCACCGCAAGTCGCCGTTCATTGTCTTTTATAGTCGGCCAACACTCAGAACCATAGAGAGCGACTAGACGGACGATATTGTGGTAAATTTTAGATTTGAGACGTTCGTTGATACGTCGCTCACAAAGAACACCAGTTGTGGAACGCCATTTCATCCAGGTTGCGTTAATGCGTGAAGCGATTTCATAACGCAGTTCTCCATTGGCTGATAGCGTTGACCCGAGGTATTTAAATCGCTCAGTTCTGGGCAGATCACTGCCGCTGACAGTGATTGTGCCTGTTTCATGGGGACCGGTCGTCAAAAATTCAGTTTTGTTTAAATTCAATCTGAGACCGTGTTGCATGAGGCGATCATTCCATTTTTGAACAAGTTGCTCGAGATCATTTTTGCTATCAGATGCTAAGAAAACATCATCTGCATAAAGTAGTGTGTAGGGCGCTGGACTTTGGATATCCCGTATGACGGTGTCCATAGCAAGAACAAAGAGGAGTGGTGAGAGGGCGGTTCCTTGATGAATATCAACAGAGACACGAAGCGGTTTTGATATACCCGTCATACTTCGAACTTTACTTTTCGGATCATGGTAGAGCAATTGAACCCAGCGCACGAGTTCTTCTGGCACGAAGTGTTGTCGTAAAGCATACCAGATGAGTTCGTGTGGTACACGGTCAAACGCTTTCTCTAGATTATGGTGTTTCTCCATGAGTAACCGCGCATCGTGTATTGCGTCAGTAGGTCCGCAGTTCTTGACAAATCCGGCTTGATTCACGGTTATTTCAACGATTTCGCGAATACGGTTGTCAAGAATGCGTTCAAAAATCGTCATGGTATGGGAAAGTAACCGGATCGCACGGTAATTTGAACATTCTGCTGGACTACCTTTCTTTTTCCATATTGGAACAGTGGTACTTTCTTGCCAGTCAAATGGTGTTCTTCCTTCCTGAATAACCCGGTCAATGAGCCACAGTGTTGGGTCCCAGCTCTTCGCTTTCCAGAGCTCAGATGCGATGTCGTCAGGTCCTGTTGCTTTCCCCGATTTCATTTGTTTTATTGCCGCCTCGACTTCAGTTGCGCTGACTGGTGGAACTGCTCCAATTGTCGGCAATGATTGTGGAAGTGGAGGATGAGCAAATTCTTCAGTTGAAATCTGCTCGAAGTATTCTCACCATCTATCCGTTGCGGCTCGACGATCAGTAAGCAAAGTACCGTTCTTGTCATTAATGCAACAGAGGTATTCGATATCCTGTGTGCGTTCATAACGGCTTTTAGCAAGTCGATACAGATCTCTCTCGCCATCCCGAGTGTTCAGTTTATCGTAAAGATTTTTGAAATGGTTCGCTCGGGTGACAGCGACCGCTTTCTTTGCTTCAGTGTTGGCATTCTTAGAAATTTACCAATTAGCAGGCGTTTTATCGTCGAGAAATTTGTGGTAGAGGCGTTTCTTTTCACGGACCTTCATTTCAACATCATCATTCCAAAGCCAAGTATCTCGGTTGATGTACCGCTTACCCGGCTTGGTGACCTCGAGGGTTGCAGAGGCTGCTTTTTGTATCATGTCTTTCATTTGGTTCCATGATTCTTCCACATTCGTAATGGTCGGCAATCGTATGAGTGAGATCGTTTCTTCTTTCTTCTCACCAAATCGCCACCATTTAATGCGCGGCGGGCCAGTGCGTTCCTCGCGCTGTTTTATCAGTGGCTTAATTCGCAGGGCGACAATCAACGGCCGATGTTGAGGTGCGATGGTCTCATAGGAAACGACTTTGCAATCAGTGACAATGGTAAAATGTTGGCGTCTTATGAGAATATAGTCGATTTGCGTTTTACTGTTCCCACTATAGAATGTAGGAAGATGAGAGAATCGTTTGATGAACTATGTATTCATAAGTACAAGGTCATGGGTGTCCGCAAAATCGATTATACGCTCGCCACCCTCATTGCGCGCTCCGAACCCCTTTCCCCCATGGCATCTGTTACCGTCTGCCTTTTCACCCACATGACCATTAAGGTCGCCGGCAATGATTATATAATCGTCAGCAGGCACGTGACAAGTCTTTTCATCGAGAAGTTACCAGAAGGCATCTTTCTCGGCATCAGGTCGACCTGTCTGTGGTGCATACGCGGTGAAGAAGTGAATAGTGCGATCAGCTGATATAATGGTGAGCTTCATCAGCCGATCATCAAATCGTTCGACTTCTTTAATGTCATCACGGAAACCCTCTGAGATGGCAATGCCAACACAATATTGAGTGTGTGGGTTACCAAAATAAAGAAGTTTGTAGCCATTTTTACCGCGTTCGCGTTCAATGTCGCAGCTTTTGGCACCAGATCATCGGGTTTCTTGCAGAGCGCAGACATCAATGCGCCTTTTCCGAAGGGCTCTTGTGAGTTCCTCGGTCTTTCCAGTTAGGGTACCAACATTTAGCGTGCAGACACGTATTTGTTTTGTTCGTTGTGTGCGGACTAACTTGCTTACGTCCTGACGCCATCCATGCGTCGAGGACCCTTGCCCATTTCTCGACAGGACCGGGGCTCGTCCTGCCGCGTCGACTGAGGTGGACGCCCTAGCATTTCTCCGAGGCTTGTGACTCAATCCGATCATCATGTTTGTAACGACATTGTATGCATTTTCTTGGTCGACCTGCCGCGGGGCCTGTCACCAGGAGAGATCAGGTAGGATTTAGCATAGTAGAATAACTCCAACTATACTCTATTTATCTCTTTCCCTGATCTCAGCATTTTATTTTTGTTTTAGTGAGGATAGTACAGAATACGTTGCCTCAAACCCTCCTCCTTTACCTGGGCTTGGGATCAGCATACTATGCTAATAGCATGGCGGAGTTTTCGGTTTGGATTTTCATTGAGAGAGGTTAATATACTCACTTTTTATATATTCAATAATATTTAACAAAAATGCCGTAAAAAGTGAATAAACTTTATTTAGTTCAATTCATTGTATTTTAGCTTACGAGAAAACGATTTTATGGATATAGCAACCAAATCGTCCCCGCTTTAAATAGTGTACTACGTGGGATTATGCTTAGGTTCATATCAAAGTTTCCAAATAAAGCACAAATATTCAGTTCAATAAAAAAAACGAATATTTTCAGTCTAAGATTCTATATTTACTAAATAGCAGAAATTGTTAAAAAAAACTTGATCGAATCCGGCTACAAATCAGTATTCATTTCGATGGAACTTGTTCTTAAATTTCAAATATTGATTCTGAACAAAGCAAGGAGGAATGTGCCTACATTTGACGAACATTTAATCAACACGCTTAAAAAAGTTCAAAATAGAGTGAGACAGTTCAGATAAATCGTTTAACTTTCGATTTTTAAATGGTGCAGTGTTCATTTGGTATAAATCTGCCTCGTTCAAGGTCGTAAATTTTAATGGAGTTTTTATACTAGTTGCGGCTTTTAATGTTTATATTCAGTGAATTAATGAAGACAATGTGTATCTTTAGATGGCTAAACATGTTGGCAAGTCTGCTTCGCATCTTGAATGCTTGGTTGTAAAACCGACAACAAATCTTATTCTGATTAAAATAGAGAGGGCATTTGAGATTTCCTGAACATTAATAGAAAAAGATGTGTTTATAATTAATTCGAACTTTTTTAGACTTATAGCCAACTTGATATTCTAAGTTTATTTTCGTCGATTTTTTTTTAAATTAACAGGTTCGCAATGACAACTTGAGTGTGTTTGTGTCAATACATATTTGTCGTCAAATTTTCTTTTCTAGGACTTCATCAATTATGTTTCTACTTTACTAATTATCCATTTACATATACATATTTGTCGTCAAATTTTCTTTTCTAGGACTTCATCAATTATGTTTCTACTTTACTAATTATCCATTTACATCTTCTTATATAATGGCCCGACATACCAAATCAGCCTTAAGGATAGTTTGATTCTCGAACTCTATCGTTTACTATACGTCTAGGGGTTCTGTGTTCGCTCATGCATTGTGCGGGCATCGCAAACTTCAGTTTTCAAAGTTTTACAAGAGTCGTTGCAGGTTGTCGTTGCGGGCGTTATACCGTACGCCATTTGCAAACAGATGAGAGATTCATCAGCAGTTATCCAATTAAGTGCAGGTATTTTATTTATTTGAGGTGGTCCACCTGTCCACCTCGCCTATATTAGTAAAAAGGTGGAAACCAGTTCATTCACTGATGCTTCTACTGTTAGCCTTGTAATGATTACGTCGAACAAGGGGGGTTAGGAAGTATTGCTCTCAACTAATGTCGCTACAGTTTATCTACAAAATTTCTTTGCTAATCGAGGAAATTAGCCACAGATTAATTTTTTGGCTTTTGACTTTGCATATAACGCCTATAGACTTGTTTTTTTAAGGTTTTGTGTGAAACACAACCCTATTAGAGTCGAGTCGATGTCTGTCTGTCACACCCGATTTATTCGGAAATGGCTAGACCGATTGTCACGAAAACTGGCGAGAGCGTATGGTCAGTCCCTTTACATATGGCGCGTGTTATATTGAGTTTAAGGGGGGCTCCCCATACATGTGAATGGAGGGTGCAAAATTTTTTTGCGCAGTATGAAAGGGCTCAATTATTACTTTTCGAAACTGATATCGGGTAGGGGAGTGAATGAGTGAGTGACCATCAAAAAGGGTAATAGGTTTCGTTCTCAGAACCTTTCCAACGGAAAAATCTGAAAAAAAGCACAGTGGTGCATCTCTACGAAATCTAGGCCTCAAAGTAGATCCGGTTCCGATATTTGCACAAATAGAGTTAATAATAGTATATTTCCACATTTTAGACATTTGTCCGGCAACTTCCCTTATGTCCATCCCAGAAGTACATGGGTGTAAGGGATAACATAAGGCACAATTTGGTCAAGTTTGAAGAAAATCCAGCTATTATTAACGAAGTTATAGCGGATGAAAATTTAATTTTTTTGTGAGTTTCCTGCGTTCTACAACGTGTATGACGTCATTATCATATATCAATTCGTCAATACCACAACGAAGTGAGTTTATATGAATGGTACCGCAAAGAATTATTTTCTTTTAGTTTTTTAGTCATTTGTATAGGAATATCAATTACTCCAAACAGACATGTGTGTATATAGGTATATAGTATATGCGGGCTAATGACTTTTGCGAGTAGTGTCTCATTCAGGTAGATTTATTTGTAGATTAAATTAAACGTATTTAATATACATACTATATATATACATATGTATGGACTTGTACACGAAGTAAATCGGAAATATGAGTACGATCAATTTATATACGTGCATGGATATGTACAGTATTCGGAAGTAGGCAGTTTTTTGTTTAGGGTGAGGATGATATCCATGGCTGTAATATGTTCGTATGTCTTGTAGTTTGGAAAAATATGAAGGAATACGTTCACCATAGAATTTACGTGGTCTTGAATCCTTTCCAAAGCATTTTAAATCATTCTCCCAACTCATCAAGCGACTTCATTTGCTTATCTGAACCACGTTCACCCCCATGTTCTCGGTCGGATTCAAGTCATTCAAGAACACCAGTCAAAAACAAGGATATTAATGAGCTGTTTGTGGGCTTCACCATTATTATAATTCAGCACTAAAATAATCCGTTTAAATAAACGGAAATAAAATAAGGAGGAGGTGGGCAACTGTCCCCGTTACATTAAAATTCTCATTTGATGGTACTGTTCGTCCCTAAGTTGGCAATTTGACGCAAATCACCTCGTATTCACTTCCTTGGTAGACTTTTAGGCTGTATTTATTTTGGTATTTAGTCACAGTTTTTCATTTTCAATATGCATCCTTGCTTGTAGCAAGGCAAAATTAAGGTTCGCTTGCAATCCAACCGTACTCCCTGTTTGCAGTAGGAAATCCATCGTTTTCAGCTTGTTCTTCGTATGACAAATCAAAAAAGTTACGGCATTGTCAGAATCAATATACGGTACTTACTAAACACGCGCTGAGATTGCAATATTGTAATAGTCAATGAAGTGTCTATATACGAACTTGACAATTAAAAAATGTATTTTTCGACATAAATGGCGAGCAAATTAATACTAATCGCAAAAATTACGCAATTGAAATTGCTAGGTATTTTTTTACATAATTATAATATCGTTTTCATTATTATGCAATCAACTTCAAACCGAATATGAAAATCAGGTGTGTGTGTGCGTGTACTAACTTAGCACAATGTGTGTATATTCGGTAGACATCTGGTTTACTGGTACATTTCGTAATAAATACCTAAAAATCTACATCACTTTCTTACGAAACCGTCATTCATTTGTAACCATTTTGCACAACACTGCTGCCTAGCTTTTTTATTAAGGTTTTGTTTGCAAAACACACGGTTATGTGGGACTCTTACCCACTAAAACCACCTCCTTCTCCTTCCACTCTTCCCGCGGGACTCCCATTTGGTATTACGTCGCGGGGCTGCATCAGAATTTATCCTGCGCTCATGTTAATATTCCTGTTCCTCTCGCGTTCATTCTTTTGGATGACTTCTTCCTGCCTAAACTTCTTTCCGATGGCTGCAATCACTTTTTCGACTTCGGTCGATATCCCCTTGGCTTTCACCATAAGTTCCATGATATTTTCGGGTCTAAAATGTTCCCCGGCTGTAGCTTCTAATGTAGCCCTTTGGGCTTCGAATCTAGGGCAGTGAAAAAAGACGTGTTCTGCGTCCTCTGGAATATTTGGGCAATATGGCGAATCATCACGCCCCAATCGATATAGATATGCTCGATAGCCTCCGTGTCCGCTCAAGAATTGAGTTAGGTCGAAACCTACTTCGCCGTGAGGTCGCTCGATCCATTTCCGGATATCCCATATAATTTTGTGACTCCAACGGCCTTTGTCTGACTCATCCCACTTCTCTTGCCATTCCGCGACAGTTTCAGCTCGTGCGAACTGTCGACGACGGGCAGGAGATTCTCGATCGTAAAGTCGTTGTATTTCTTTCACCAGGATTTCAACCGGGACCATTCCTGCTATCACGCAAGCTGCTTCATTGGATATTGTTCTGTAAGCGCAACATGTTCGGAGTACAATTATGCGATACGCAGCACCAATCTTTCTCTTATTTACTATATTTTCCAGTGCATACTGCCCTTACTGGGGCTGCATACAGTAGGATCGAACTGACCACCTTCGAAATAAGGAGTTGACGGCTCGGCCTTGGGCCACCTATATTTAGTAGCATTCTCGCAGCGCTCCGATGTTATATACCTTAATTGCTGCACCCATAAAGGTCGACTTCTTCGAGATGGCGTGCGATAACCGTCACACGAATATCGTCTGCGAAACCAATAGAGGCCACACCAGTATAAAGGTCTAACGTCAGTACCCCGTTATACATAGTAATCTACAAGAGTGGCCCTAGGACAGACCCTTGCGGAACTTCGCATGTCGTTTGGTATGATTTCATTTCTTGATCTGATACGCAGCACAGAATCCTATCGATTAGGCAACGATACGCACCAGATACTTCGCCACGCCTAAGTTGATTAAGGACTCAAGGATCTTGCTCCATCTAGCGGAATTGAAGGTATTCTTCACATCAAGTGTAATCACTGCACAACATTTGCCCTCGTCAAGTGCGGTCTTAGCTGTGTTAGCTACTAGGACAAGTGCATCCGTTGTAGACATCCCCTTTCGAAAACCGAACTGATTTTCGGAGAGACCGCTAACCTTTTCGATAATTCGAATTAATCTGTTATGGGTCTGTCTGTCCGTCTGTCTGTCTGTCTGTCACAGGCACTTTTCTCAGAAACGACTATACCGATTGATACGAAGTTTGGTGAGAAGGTGGGAACTGTGGACCCCCCAGATATGCAGTGAGTGATATCCTTCTATGTTGAGATTTAGGCGCGGTCCCCATACATGTAAAAGGGGGGTGCAACATTTTTTTTCACCGAATATGGTCATGTGGGGTATCAAATGTATCCCAGAGTTATAAAAGTTGGTAGTAGTATAAAATATAATATGAAGCATATTATCCCCAAGTTTGATCAAAATCATAATACTATTAGCATCAAAGTTGACTTTACTGTGTAAATTTACTCCAACTGAATATCAATATTACACTGAAGTGGGTAGTCAGACATGCTAAATGCATATACAAAACGGGCTACGTACAAATGGGATAGTTCTACACTTAAATATACTCACAGAAGAAGCAAACAAAACCTTTCATACCTGAAGCGCCCAGCTTCCGGTTTCCCGGCTTGTTTAAGGTTTTGTGTGGAACAAAACCTTATTAGAATCGATTCGATGTCTGTTTGTGTGTTACACCCGAAATGTGTTTATTTAAGGAATATACAAAACCTTCCATATCTGAAGCGTCCAGATTCTGGTTTCCCGAATACTCAACCTGTTTCACTCTTATTTATCTGCAACATCGAAAACCTTGCTTGATATGGGTACCCTTTTTAAATTCTCTACCAAGCTCACAGGCGGCTGCTCCGCCTCTACTAATATTACGTACTGGGTACCCTTGGCGTTGTTCGAAATCGATTTCTATTTTCCGGTTCCAAAGCTAAGTCACAATTGTTATAGCTCGTTCCCTTAGATTTTGTTTTCCTATACTTGCCTTGGGTCAAGGTAACGTTGTTTGATGCCTCTCTCTTTCTCTCTTTATTGTTAACAAAACACCTCTGATGTCTCTTTTGAAATACTAACTATATACGTCTTATTGAGGCATATTATTTTATTGGAATGCTTTCTAATTTCGACAAAAGCCGCTTTCCAAGACATATGTAACGATCTTGCAGACGTTGCCAACATTATTTAATATTGTACCTGCCGTCACTTCCGGGGGATAGACAATCACTACCGTTACTACGAAGCGAAGCATTCTGAGGATTTTAGCCAACCTTATCTCTTATTGGGTTGGAGAAAAGTAATGTATTTGTGATCAAATTTTAACGCTTTATTTAACATACTTAGAATTATTCGATTTAAGTCAAATATGCGCCGTTTTGTTCGCAAACTTGTTACCATTTAGAAGGCAACTCCATTATCTCCTCCTTATAAAACCACTTTTCATCACCAGTCACCATCCGCTTCAAAAATGGGTCGAATTCGTTCCGTTTCAGCAGTGCATCGCAGGCGTTGATTGGGTCCAGGGGATTTTTTTTCCGTCAACTCGTGTGGCACCCAAACATCCAGCTTTTTTTTGGAATCCAATCTTCTACAAATGGTTCCAAACGGTTTTATGCCGGTCTACTTGGATGATTTCGACGATTTTATCGGTTCCTACGACGATTGGCCTACCAGTACCTGGTGTATCTTCAACATCCACTACACCAGAACGAAATCGATCGATCCAACGCTGTGCTATGCGAATCGTTACAGCATCGGGCCCATAAACTTCACAAATTTTTTCGGCCGCCTTCGTTGCATTTTTACCTCTCAGGTAGTGAAAATGTAAAATATGACGAATTTCTTGCTTGGTGGACTCCATCTTTGACGCGCTATAACTTGAGACTGAAACGTACGATCATAAAACTGACAGACACCTGTATCCCATTGTCGTCTTCAAATCGCCGTATGACCCGATGCGATAAGTACAACACAAGATATGTTTAGGTGTCGCCATCTATTGACAAAATACGACATTACTTTTTCCCCAATCCTAATAATCCAAGGTTCTCGTCAAGAAGATTTCACATGCGAGTATAATTTCTAATTTTCTAATTACATTTGACAACAGGCATATCTGATACTGAAAAATAGCATAAATTTTTAAGCTGGACTAAGTGAAATACCATCTATATGTATCCATATATTTTAGCTGTCGGTCTGATGATCATAGACATTATAGTAGCTCTTCGCGATCCTTTTCTAATTGGGCTTGGAACACTCCTTGATAGGGTGACCTCATATCTCATCATGTGAAGATGATTTCGTCCGTAGCATGCTTTGGTATTTATCGAGCTTTACTCTCTTAATATGCTGATTCACTTGAAAATGCTTGTTACGAACAAAGAATATGATGATGAATCTGCTAAATTCGACAAAAAAATATAATTAAAAAGTTTCCTTATAATTTATTTATACATCTGTTACTTTACGATTTATCTCATAAAAAAGATCAGTGATTAATTATGTTTACTCGAAAATTCCTTGCTGAATTACTAGGCAGTATGGATTAATGGGAAAACATCCAATTCTTTTGGCCTAAAAGATGTTAGAAATGCATAATGAAATTCAAATCGGAACAGATTTTACGCAGCCTTTACGGTAGCAATCAGATAAAATTACTTTTATAGTACCATTGCTTGTCAACTTCCGGTTGAAAAATCGCATAAACTTGGAAACGCTCGTATCTAAAAATTTCGAGTGTAAGGTGAACGAAATTTTAAATTTCATGCGATAAGATGGTTTATGGCTCAACAATGTAAGCTACTTCTACTATAGAGAAAATTATTACCATATAATTTAATTTGAGGGACGGATATTCGTTCATTCGTTCATTTTATAGCGTTTGCAATATGTGAAGCAATACAAGCTTTTCTCACTCAGTGGCCAATAAATTTCTACCACGAGTGCCTAGATTTTAGTTTATCAGTTTTCATGCGCTTACGTGTGCGAACGTTTTGCTCTAATTGTTATCTGCCACGAAATATATTCTGCAACCTTCCATTCATTGTTTTTCGCAGTTTTCAAGTGTATGAAGATATTTTGGCAATACTTAGTTCGGTCCATTAATTTCCTAATCGTGTATAGAAGAATTTGTGTTGTTTTAATTACGAAGACATCGATGATATCTAGTTAAATGTGAATTGGTCCTATTTGCAGCAATGTATCTTTTGCATTTTGTGCGGAGCCTGCAACGTGTGGACGTATACAAGAATCTTACATACGATGTTGAGTGTGGGAGACGAAGCGCATTTATGGTTTGCTATCGAGTCGGCATGTTCTAGTACAGATAGTCGTAAACCCGCAGCCTATAATCCGTTTAAGTCTGAATTACAGGGTTTATGTCCTCCTGAACACTCTTAACCTCGTTTTCAACACACATAACTGTATTAAACGTCCTAGTTGTGAACTTCCATTGATAATCATATAAATGGTTATAGCGCAACAATCGTTATTCCTTTCAGCTATTAGTGGTTTATTGCTCCATATATGACATATACATGGATCACTTACAAATTTAAATATTTGCTAAAAACTGGAGTACACGTCAATGAAGCCCAAGTATGTGGTGTACAGCCGGGGGCCAATGTAAAGTTGAATATTATATTTCTTGTCCCTAGTGAAGTGAACTTATCACATACCTATAACATATGAAAAGTGTACACTAGCCTGTAACCCTTAGAATCGTGTGGCTTAAACATAGCATGCAAATTTTTATCAAACTTCCTGTAACGAGTGACTACAAAGATAATAGAGTCGAACTGTAATCGCAAGAGTTCTGATATTTCTGTGTAAATAACGTGATCATTAAACGAAATATAAATGCGATGTCTAGTGAAACAAGTTTGTAATTCGAAGAAAATGAAAAATGTCACGCTGTTCCTATCGTTTTGTTGGATACTTTGGTTCTCGCAGATATTTGCCATTTCAACAATGTTTGGTGGGTAAGTGTGTGAATGATATTTAAATGATGATTGTATTGTACTTTCTATTTATTATTATTATTATTCAATATATTTATTCAATACAATCCAGGTATACAATGGTAGATAATAATTTCAAAGATCAGGATTTCGAGCCTATATTTTAGCTTATTGCTGACTAAAGGCTTTATTCTATATTGTACATGCTACAAGGAAAAGTCCGAGCAAAAACTGTGTTTGTCAATCTTGTCACTAACTTAGATCTAAACTACAGAGAAGTCGTTTTGAAGAAGAGTTTTGAATAGATGAAAGCTGGTGTTAATTTCGCTAAAGTATCTTGAATTTTGGCAATGTTAGCAATAAGATGAAGATGGTTGGTGGAATAATCCCAAGGTGTGTTCAAAATTAATCTGGACAATTTGTTTTGAGCGATTCGAAGCTTTGCAATATGACTCTTTGCACATTGATGCCATGCTGGGGCAGCGTAAGTGACAATTGGTAGGATAGTAGTTCTATATAATAACAATTTGTTCGATTGCGGAAAATGAGATTTCCTGCGGATAAGTGGATATAACAAATGTAAGCTTTGAGACTTTCAGTCATATATTTTCTAAATGATTTTTGTGTGTAACCTTCTTCTCAAGGGTTAAGCCTAAATAGTCGATGGAGGAACTCCAGGAAATGCTTGCATCAATGAAATTCAGACTCTTTCCTGGTAAGGTTATTTTTTGATTTTTCTAGTGACAAAAATTGATCTGGTTCTAGAAGCATTGATCTTAATATGTCATCGGAAGAAATATTGATAAAGTTTATGCAAAAATGTTTCCCAACTTTCTAATATCGGGGATGTCTGTTGTAAATATGTTGAACAGAATCGGACTTAAGCAGGAGCCTTGTAGCACACCTTCACGTTAAACGTACGATTCGCAAGGAAGAATTTGATGATTAAAGTACGATATATTGATAACTTAAACCTAATCATTTTGCATATGAGCCGCTCATGCCACACTGAATCGAGTGCTTCCTCAATATCGAAAGTGACAATCTCTATTGATTTTTCTTCTTGAAGAGCTTGTGGGATATCACTAGATACTCTGAAAAGCTGGCGGGTGGTAGAAAATCTAGGTCGGAACTCGAACTGAAAATACGGGATAATTTTGTTGATTTCTGGGTGTTGCTGTAGTTTCGAGGCGCGAATTTTTTCGAATAGTTGACTCATTATGGGAAGCAGACTTATTGGACGATAGTTTATCGGATCAGTTTCGTTCTTCGCCCCTTTGACTATCGGAGTGATGATTGCCGTTTTCAAAGCTGTTGGAAAGTATGAAAGCTTTAGACAGGATTTAAAAATGAAGGACAGAAGGCCAATTGCTTTTCTTGGAAAGATTTTTTTCCATCTCGAATTCCGCAATAAGAATAGTTTACGCTGGATCAGTGCACTGTGATGGTTCAGTTTCAGACGAACGCAAGAACAGCGCAACGCTGCCATTTTCGTCTTATCGAAGTTCTTTGTCGAATAATTTTTCGCGTTTCATTATCCAGGGTTAGTAATGAATAATCCGATGTTTTAGTCCCTAGTGGGGTACTGAATTTTATTGTATTCAAAATGTTAGTAGCAAGCGTTGATAACATAGTATCGATTACGTGAGGTTAATTGACTCTATCGGATTTTAAGCAATTGAATTCAGTGTTTTCGTTTAGGTAGTTCCTGGGTACACTCCAGTTTGTGTTTTTAAAACAAAAGCTTCAGAGATGGGAGTAATGGGATTGGTTGCACTTGCTCCAATTGAAATGAGAACAGGAAGATGAGGTGAATTAAGTGCACATAAGACTGAAATACCTCCTACATTGGTTTTGCCGCTGAGTAAGAGGTCAATTGTGCTTTCTATTTAGATAAAAGGTGGTTTTGTTTCAGTCAGTTGTAGACTCTGATTGGGTTTTAAAAATAAATAAAATATGTAAACTTTTGATCAGAAATTTGAGAAAAGTATGAAAAGCTCTTTCCATGTATTAATTAAGAGATTAGATTTTTGTCTGCTGCTTGTAGTCTAGTCTAAAATTGATAGAGAAGGGGTAGCTTCCTCCAAACTACAATTTTTAGTTATAAATGTAAATATAGGGAGCGACTTACCCCCTTCATCAGTACAAAGCTACTTAGGTAGGCCGCTCCCGAAATGTATATTTACATTTATAGCTTAAAAATGTAGTTTGGAGGAAGCTAGCCATTGTCTATCAATGTATTAATTGTTCTTTTTGATGTTATGAACAACTTGATTCGATTTATATAACTAGGTGAGTGCCCCATATTCCACAAAGAAGTGAAAAGAAGACGTATTTATTCTCAGTGAAATATTTGCATTATGCTCGATAAGCTAGATCGTGATTTAAGAATCTCTCGGCTCCATCCAGACGAAACGTGTGTATAAAACAAAATCGTCATACCCAATTTACTCAGTCTTTTTGATCAGCATATGATCTCATGGGGTAGAAAATGAAAGGGATTCATTAGCACTTTTTAAAAACTTAAATGTAAATTTTTTTGAACAGTCAAGTGGGGTATCAAATGAAAGGAGAATTTAACGGAGCCATTCTTAGAAACTGCCCCACTGAAAAATCTGAAAAAAATCAAGAGACTGCCACTATATCCTTTGAAATAAAGTTGATAATAGTATATTACTATAATTGTCAGTAATTGGCTACAGAACCCCCCCTTAAATCCATCCCAGTACCACGAAATGTAGGCTATACTATAGAAATTGATCCTACCAAGTTTGGTGGAAATCGCACTATCACCAACAAAGTTATAATAAAAAAAGTTATTATAATATTCTCACATAATATATGCGTATATTACTTGTTACGTAGTAATGAGACAAATTCACAATAAAATGTCTTTATGAAAACAATACATAAAACCTTTCATACCCGAAGCGTCCAGCTTCCGGTTTCCCGACTTATTTTATGTTAAAAATTTTCATATACCAAGAGGCATCGGTGATTATTCATGGTATTCTGGATTGGACTCTCTACCACAACTCGATATTGGATATGTACCTTGCTTTTGTCTGCTTCTCCATGTCAGGTACATACCAAGATACCCCATTCTATTAGCAGATCACTCTTTACTCGGAGCTTGATGCAATTTTATAACTTCAGGATGAAAGTTGTTTGGCAACACTTAGTTTTATACACGTGAACTGTCTACTTTGTAAGCAGATTCGTCCAGATTAAATTTATAGATTTTTTATGTATTTAAAATGGCAGTATCACTAGCAAATGTCGACGCTCGAGTTTGAGTTATTTTGTTTTTCATTAGGTTAGAGTGCTTTTCTAAATCAGAAGCTTTTCGAAGACTTGCTAGGCAATTGATCCCATATTTAGGAATTATTGTAATCTCTAAAATCTTCAAAGACACAGGATTGCGTTGAATATATAAGTCATGTAAGATTATTGCAATCTCAGGAAGTTTTGTACCTTTCTTTGGATCTACTTGCTCTTCAAGTAGGCTGCGACCCTATGGTGCCTAGGCTCCGAAATTCCCTCCATACCGATATCTCTTCAAATAAATTTAATAATAGTATATAACTACAATTTTCAGTAATTGACTGCAGAGCCCCCTTAGTGGATATTATCACATAATATATGCATATAATACGTGCTACGTATTAATGACACAAATGCACGCTCAAATGTCTTTATAAAAGCATCTAGCTTTCGGTTTCCCGACTTGTTCCCATTTCGTTTCTTATTGGAGTATCAAGCAGGGTGTTGGCACTTTTTATCGTGGGGTAGGACCTCGGGAAATAAGTTCTGAGAAGCAGATGTATTCTGTCCTCTTCATTCTCGGTAAATGTCCCATTTTCCTTCGTCAGACATAAGATATTGCCCTGTCTTTGGCTGTGTTCTATCGCTTCACAGAATTCCATCTTGCTTCCCTGATCGCATTGATATACACATTCAGTGATTTTTTGCACCTCGGTCAGTCTCCAGTTTGTTTTGCTCGATTGAAATGTTTGAAACCTCTGTTCTCATTTTGGTTAGATTTTTTTTCTACAAGGGTACATCCCTTGATGGCTTAACTGCCTTAGTCGGGCAGTTGGCCTCATATGCGTCAATGACGACTTTGTTGAGGCCTTCGACCACTGTCTGCAGCTCCAGTTTGCTCCTGGTATCACCGCCAAAATGTTGTTGTTCAGATGCGTTGTATAGGAGTCCCAATCCGTTCTCGTAGGATTCCTCATTATTTTCTTATTTCGGAGTTGCCTTAAATGTCAAATCGGATTATTCTGTGATCTGAAATAGACGGCTTATCTGTTACCCTCCAATGCTAGACCAGTCCGTTCATCAGAATATTAACTAGATTTATGTTTAGTATCTCTTGTCTGGTGCTGGTCACGAATATTGAGGTGTTCCCTATATTATAGACGAGTATTTATAAATTATTAGTAAAAATAAATTCAAGAAGGTATTCCTTTCTTCGATTACTGTCGCTGTTTGGCCAGACTTCGTGATGGGAGTTGGCATCCCATCCCTAGAGAAGTGGAAGCGTAGAACTTTACCAGTCTCGAGTCTAGCTACGGTCGAATCCGGATGCCGTCGGCTGGGAAGTAGCCCTTTGCCATGACTGCCTTTTGAGTTTTCCCCCTGGCTTCCGGAGAGACTTGGACAGCCATGGATCTCCGAAAGACACATATTTTAAATTACGTTGAAGAATGATGCAAGCTTTTGGTTTTTCTCAAGAATCTCAAATTACCTTCATACTTCATCCTTGCAGACCACATAACTGCCCCGGTACACCCAGGGTTCTTGTGCCGGCAGTATTCCAATTTTGTTCTTAAAACTTGCTCTTGTAATCACTGCAGTTCGGAAGCATATGCCGATGAACACTTCATCTCTTGCACATCTGCCTGACGACAAGGTATTCGATAGTTTCCTGCCCCTCACGAGCGAGTATTTACTCCGGAAATGATTTCGGCAGTATAGCCAGTCGAATTCCCTTGATCGGATTTGGGATTTGGGTTTTTTGGGAGCATGTTCGTCTTGTGCGCTAATCTCAGCTGCTCCCCGCTTTCTAGGCTCCGATATTGATGGCTTAGCTCTATCCTGTGCTTTCTTAAGAACCTCTTCTGGTTCCAGAACTTCTTTCAGATAACGCAGGTAGCATGTAGTCCCTGTGCACTGAGGCCTGTCTTCTTCCTGGCGTCTGATATACTGATCTCAGATGTGCTTCCGCTTGTCCTTGCTTTTTGTTAGTTGCAGTCTTTCTAGGTGTAATCACCAGGCTTTCATTGTAGCCGGTAAGTTAGTCCCTAGGTTCGAAATTTGTAGGTTTCGTTGAAAATAAAGCCTTATTGAAATCGATTCACTATCTGTTTGTCTATCACACGCACTTTTCTCAGAAATAGTTATACCTATTTACACGAAATTTGGTAGAAAGATTTGAAGGGTGAACCCCATATATCTAAAAGAGGGGTGTAATTTTTTTTTGCTTCGGGGCAGTGGCGATAATTATAAAAATTGGAAAATTTCTGGGGCTCTGTTGGACTCATCATAACGATGATTTTTAAAGGAGCAAGGCAATTAAATATTTTATATTATGAGCGGTACACACCGTACAGTAGACACGTACTTTTTAGAAGTCATCATGTTTAGCTCTGAAACTTTCGCTAACAGATTTGCGAAAAGACCTCTTGAGAGAGGCATAATCAAGGCCAGATGTACCATATGTTCAAATCTTAGATAATAAGTACGAATCAATTCAATCTCCTTTCTTCCTGAACATATTAAGGTCAACGGCCTCAACTCACCTTTCAGATTCTTGTCTTTCATAATATGCAAAGTCAGCTGCATGTTAGCGGCAGGTAGACATCTGGGACAAATTTTTTATCCTCCATTACGTTTGTCTTAATCTCCAGTCTATGAAAAACCTTCATACGCGAAAATGTTCATACTGCAAATACTCGAACATTACATAGCCGCATTGTGTAATGGATAAAAATCAATACTATATAATGTAACAGATACACAATACGTCGCTGGACGACTTTCGTACTGTGTGGATATGAAAGATTCATATTCGCATTAGTGGATATAGTATTTCATGTTGTCTGACACCACTGACCCTTCTGTCTTTAAATGATGAAAGATAGTTTATTTAAATCAATGAGATTTCTATTGTTTATATAAGCGGCACGACGTTTTCCGTGAAAGATATGTACACTATCGAGAATGTAGTTTTTCGAGTACTCGAATTTCTTTTCAACTTCTACGGTTATTAACTGGTTGGTTGTATTCTTTATAAAAGGACCTTTTGATAATTAACGCCTAATTTTTCAAATTCACTTACCTAGGTATGTACATCTTCAACTGATGTTTAATAATTTATATATTTAACTTACTAAAAACAATCCCGTTTTAAATTTTTTTGAAAGTTTCCTTGACAATCCGTTGTTGGGATGAAAACGCATTTATTTATTCATTCATCTATTCCACGGTAACACTCCCGGAAACCCTGTCCCCTGTTGTCAAATTAAATAAAAGGCAAAATACAGAAAGATAACCTTTTTTTTGCTATTATTTATATAATCAAGTTGATGTGCATCGCGTCGTAAGGAACTCTTTTCCATTACCAGTGTGAAGAATTTCAGCACGTCTTTCGACACTTCACCCATAAGTTAGCCAATGTTTTTCTCTGATCTCTAAACAAGCAACTTATTGTTTGCAAGGCGAAATATTTGAGGCATATAAGTTAATAAAAATATCGGGTTTAATTAAAAAAGAAAACAATTTATTGCTTCATGCCTGTTTGGCATTCTAATTACAACTAACTACAATTTTTGAAATATAAAAGAAATATGATTTTGCCTAATGTGCAATCATGCGATTTCATTGATTGCACCGATGACCCCAATAGTTGCAGACGTCGCTTTTGGATGTGGTGCTGACACAGGTGTGTTTGCGCGTGCAGCATTTCCGTTCGGGTTAACTCGCCCGGCTTTAAATGCGATAGTCCCCAATCGCTAAAAGAATCGTATGTCGTTGAACCTGACCTTGGTAGTTGCTGATCGTGGATCTGATGTTGGAATTGATGTTGGCGGTTCTGGATCGGATTTCGAAGACGACGATGATGTCGGAACCGGTGATGGTAGTTCCGTCGATTGCTTAACCTTTATTTCTGAAACGATATTCTTAGTTTTGAATTTTAAGCATAACTGGAAGGAAATGATGAAAGCGATAAAAACGCCAATTATGGTAAGTGTTGAGTATGTTGTTATTCGATGGATGCTAGTTTCGGTACGCATAAGTTGAATCTCGCTGGTGTTGTTTATGTGGAGATTCTTCATCATTTGTAGTGAGAGTACTTCCTGGTAAGTGTTAACTTCTGGAGATGGTTGTAATATGGCAGGTAGCACATTCATCGTTGTTATATCGCGATTGACAAAGGTCCTTCCATTTACCATTAAGCTCGTGTTATGGATTTTGACTAAATAGGTACCGTTTAGTTTATGGGCTATCTGCTCAGCTTCGATTGTACCAGTAAATTGGTTCAGCAAAATGGTACCGGATGCAATCTCTTCAATGGTTGGTATGTGCGCATTGCTGGTTGTCTTGCATGTGGCTGTAAGGCTTTTCATCAGGTTTGGTATGCAAGAGGTGTTTGAGATATCCAAAATTTCATCCGATTTACAAATGGTTAGGGAATTTACATTTTTACAGTTTTCAATTACGCCAAATACTTGTTCATCATTTTTCAAAATTTTACTAAATTCGATGAAATTGATAATATGTTTTTTCTTTACAGCTTTAATTAATAATGTTTCATAGATAGGCTTAGTCGTCAGAGGAATATTTATAATGTACAGTAAACATGACAAATTTGTTATTATTTTTACTTCCGCGAAATCTAAAGCTTCTTCTATTGTGGAGTACGGTACAAATTCTTTATCTAAAATGTCAGTAGCTAATTTCATTTCTATTTTTGATAAAATAATTGAGTTAACGACGCCTAATTTTGCCCAATGAATTGCTAGGTTTATATTTTTCAATTCTTCTTTAATTATTGACAATCTGAATTTAACATCTAATATCATATCATAATTTCTTTTGTTGCTTTCCTTAAATAATTTCTGAATTTCGTTTGCAATTTGTGTAATATTATTGATTCTTTCAGTGTACATTTGATTGATTAGAACCTGTCTATTATTATTTTCTAACATATTGTTAATTTTTGCTTTTATAGTGACAAAGTCCTCGTGATCTGGATTACCTGCAATCCATTTCCAAGTACTGCCGATAAAATCAAGTGACCTTTTAATTTTTCGTGGTTTTAAATTTCGAATAAATTCCTGAATTTGCTTGAGCTCGTAAGATAAATGAGATGAGAAAGAATAGTGCCTGACTTCTGGGAGATTAAGAACAGGTTCAATATCTGTTACGAAGCGCTCGTATTGATCGATGTTGATAGTGTGGATCAATTTAAAATTTCCGTCTTGTATTTTTGCTCTTCCTGTGTGAAACAAGACGATTTGGGAGTTCGAGAAGTCCAAAATCTCAATTTTGGCGTTTACCAAGTAGGGTAAGATCCTGAAAAGGGAAGACTAGTTACGTATGTGGCTTTTATGTATGATTTTTCCAGATTCAGTTAAAACGGTTGTATTATTGTTTTCTTTAACAATTTCTTGTTTGTATCGTGCTGTCAATTTTGATCCTTTTCTTTTGTTTTGTTTTACGTAGATAGTTTCTCCAGTTTCGTATTGCTTAGTGGGCTGTCTCGTCTTATTGTGGTTTTTTATGTCCGTCTGTTGTTTCTGTCTTAATTTCTCAATATTTGAAAGCCGAATTCGTTCTAATTCGTCTGGGTCTATTCTTGGAGTTCGGCCGAAATGTAGCTCAACTGGTTTTTTTCCCGTAGTGGAGTGAATAGTAAGGTTGTATTCGTAAACAGCACGCTGCAAGAGATTTTCGAAGGATCTAGGTGGTCCTTCTTCCTTTAGGCATCGCATAATCTCAGTAAGCGTACTGTGCCAGCGTTCAACTTGGCCATTTATTTCACTTTTATAAGGGGGAGTCTTATAGATTCGGATTTTAAGGTCATCTTCTAATAAGGAGGTTATGGAGGCGGACCTAAGCGCTCCTTCATTGTCGATGACAACGATTTCTGGCACACAGTAAAAGAAAAGTAAGTCTGTAAGGGGTTGTTTAATATCCTCGATGGATTTTGAAGCAATTATTTTAGCCTGGGCAAATTTAGAAAATTTATCGACGGCAGTTAGAACTCTATGTCCCTCAGTGCTAAAGAGATCGATATGAATTGTATGACCTGCGTATGCGGGGATAGGAGTAGCGTTTAGTAAGGGTTTATTAGGGTGTCGGTCGTATTTATTTACTTTACAAGTACAACATCGTTTTACTATGCTTTTTATTTTTGCCGACATTCTCGGAAAATAGAAATGCTCTAATAGCTGTAACCGATTTTCCTCGGCATTGCGGTGCGCTCGTTTATGTACCTGTAGTATTCTCTCTTCTTGCTCGGCCTCGTTAGAGACGTCCTCGACAAATTTCTGCGTATAGCGTATTCGGTAGCTACTGAAATGTTCAGGGTAAATTTCTTGGATGCGGCCCATATTCTCTTCGGCAGTTAGAAGACCATTTATGGTGTTAGGATTGAGGTAACGCTTGAAGATACTTATTAATTCATTATTTGAATATTGCGCCTTGATAAATATGTGTCTCGAATAATTTGGAAAAGGGTTTTGTAGCTGGTAGCTGTCTTCATTGCCGAATTTTAAAATAATTTGATTCCTGAATGCATTAATGGGTGACTCGACAGTAGGGATGAGGTTGTGTGACGAGCTCTCATCACTATGTTCTGTAGGGGTAAGGGAATTGATTAGGGTTGATTTAGGAGGCCGCGAAAGCGAGTCTGCGACAACGTTAGCTCTACCCGGCTTGTACTCTAGCTCGTAGTTGTATTCCTCTAGGATGGCTTTCCATCTTTTCATCTTACTGTTAGTGTTCTTATTGCTAAGAGCATAGGTAAGTGGTTGATGGTCAGTGTATATTTTAATCTTTCGAGAACCATAAAGGTAGCTTCGCAATGAGGTCAGTGCCCATATAATGGCAAGCATCTCTTTCTCATTGGTAGCATAGTTTTCTTCGGTGTTTGTTAATGTTCTGGAAAGGAAGACGATGGGTTTTTTATCCTGAGAGAGTACTGCACCAATGGCGTAGTCAGAAGCGTCTGTTGTTAAATGAAATTCCTTTTCAAAATTCGGATGAGTCAGTACTACTTCTTTAGACACAAGACAATTTTTTAGATTATTAAAAGCATTTAAGGCTTTCGAGTCGAGGTGAACGATTTTGTTTTTGGATTGATTTTTGGACACTCGTCCGTCTACCCCTCTTAAAAGAGACGTTAGGGGTTTTGCAATTTTTGCATAATCCTGAATAAAACGTCGATAATATCCTGACATTCCTAAAAATGATCGAAAATCTTTCAATGTTTTAGGTACTGCCATATTCGCAATTGCCTGGACCTTTTGAGGGTTAGTTTTGATACCATCCTTACTTACTACGAATCCTAAGAATTCTATGTCCGTTTTCATAAATTCGCATTTATCCAACTGGATTTTCATGTTGGAGGCTTCTAAGGTTTTCAACACTTTTTCAAGATTACTAAAGTGTTCTTCCTCGTTTCTTCCAAAGATGATAATATCATCAATGTAAACGTAACAGCACACCCCTATGTGCTCCCGGAGAATATCATCGAGGGTTCTCTGAAAAATGGACGGAGCATTCTTCAACCCAAACGGAAGACGGGTAAACTCGAATTTACCGTTGTTAATGGAAAAAGCCGTTTTTGGTATGTCGCGCTCCTTGAGTGGGATTTGGTGGAATCCACTCTTCAGGTCGATTATAGAGAAAAATTTGTTTTTGCCCAAATTCGCTAAAATTTCACTTATTTCGGGAATGGGGTATCTCTCTGGGATAGTAACCGTGTTGAGCTTGCGATAATCTATTACCATTCGATACTTTTTCTCACCGGATGCGTCTTGCTTTTTAGGAACGATCCAAACTGGTGAATTATAAGCGGATTTGGAGGGTCTTATTATTCCATCTTTGAGAAGCTTGTTTACTTCTTTCTCAACTTCTCCTTTCAAGGCCATTGGGTAGGGATATGACCTGGAGTATACAGGGTCGTCGGTCTTCGTACGTATCTCTCCCTTTACTGTGCTAGTATACGTTAACTTTTCGTCGGGTTCTGTGAGTAGTTTCGAGCAATTCTTAAGGATTAACTTTAACCTACTCGATTGCTCCTGGCTTAGATGTGTTGTTCTGATGTTAATGCTGTTAACAGTCTCTGAGATATGCTGTTTCAAAGGAATGTGTAAGTTAGGGTGAAGTGTCATATAGTTTTCGTCTGTGTGAATGATAGCTTTCATTTGTTTAAGGGTGTCGTTACCAATTATACCATCGAATGAAATCAAACTTGGAAGGATAAAAAATTGAATTTTCGTTGCATCAGGGCCAAATAAGTTTACAAATGCATGATGCGTAATTTCGATGCTACCTCCTACGGAGTTAGCGTAGAAAGCTCTGTTGTTTGGTATATGGTTTCGGATGTGTCTAGGCTGTATATAATTTTTGTTAGACCCTGTGTCCACAAGAAATCTGAGACGCTCTCCACTTCGTAGTACATGCTCGAAATATGGGAGTGAAGAGCGTGTTAATCTAAAAAATAGATATCGTCCAGCTGTTCGGATTGGTCGATACTTGGTTCGTCACTAGTGTCCACATAGTCAGTTAGGGTCTGGTCATAATTAAGGTCCTCTTGGTTCATGTCTTGTTCGTATTGTTCCTCTGTAACATCATTGGTTTCATCAGGTTCTGTGTAGTACACTCTTTGTATCTTAGGTGGAGGGTGATGCCTCTGGGAGGCTTGTTGGGGACGTTTTGGTAGCCAACATTGGTTTTGGGGTCTATTGGCATAATTTATGGCGTGAGACCTGATGGATTGATCAACATCCATAGGTACTGGTCCTCGTGGTGGTCGAGGAGGAGGTAACTTATTTTGGGGAGCCTCATGTTGGGGTTGTTGGTAACCTTGTGAGTAGAATCGTGGTCTCTGTGACACTTGAGGATTATGGACCAATTGTGGATGAAAATCGCGCCTAGGGGCTGGTATTGGTGCCTGTCTAGAAGGAATAGACATCATTCTACGTGGTGGAACAAGAGGTGGAGTATTATGGAGAACCTTCCGTGGATTGGTGCTGGAATTATTCGCGTATTGGGCACGATAATCCATGTTTTGAAGTTTGAAACACAAATGTAAGGCCTGCGGTAGGTCTGCCGGTTCGCGAATGCTAAGCAACCGTGGCAAATCACCTTTTAGTCCTCTGATAAACGTATCAAGTGCTTTTTCGCGGTACGATTGAGTCATGATATTCATCGCGTCCTGACTCATTTCAATCGACCCTAATTTGTTAAGTATAAGAGATAGGTGATTATACACTTCTTGATAGAATTGGGAAACGATATTCGCGCCTTGGACTAAGGTTGTCATCTGGTATTCTAAGGTACCAAGATCTCTTTTATCCGCGTAATGCAGATTTAAACATTTGGAGATTTTAGTCCAATTCAGAGGGGTATTGTACGATTCTAATGCTATATCTGCGTTACCTACAATTTTGTTTCTTATAACCGATAGTATACCGTAATATTTCGGCGTGCCTCTTAGATGGTCATAAATATGAAGGATTCTATCAACGCTCTTTCGCCATGAGCTGAATTCACCTGGTTCCCCAGAAAATGTCCTCAAGCTCTTAACGACGTCAGGGATTCTATCCATTTCGGACAGATTCTCATTATTACTGATATTAACTGGTACGTCTACTTCATCTCCAATGTCAGATGCGGGATTCAATAATGCACTAAACATTTGTCTCCCTTGAGTACGGAGAGTTTCCTCAACTACTCGGGAAATAGTTTGGAGCAGTTCGTAGTTCGGAGCATTATTAGACTCATTATGATTGCCATTAACCGGTGGTTCTAAAGTGGGCAAAGCATCAGCAAGGCCATCGAGATTTAATCGCGGTGGTTGAATCAAATTATGAGGATTCGACATTTTTGAATAACTAAAAGATCACCTTTCCCGATAAATTCAAAAAGATTGCAGATATTCACTATTCACTTCCTGAATTCAATCACTTTTAATTATTTCACTTTTGATTATGTCAATTCAAACGATTCGCTTTTCGAGTATTTTTCTTTTGAATTAAAATGAATTAAATATTTTTGTATATAAAAGACAATTTAGTGACAATAATGCAATAGCTTTAATAAATGAATATAAGGTAAAACAAAACATACAATTCTTAATTGAACCTTTAAAACTTTGAATTTATTCTAATTGAATCTGGTTAGCTTTTTTAGAGAAATCAATTTGGCGTAATTTTACAATAATAATTTGTAATTACTTACATTAAGAACGCTCTTGCTTTCATATCGGATGAAATTTTGTTTTGTTCGAATTTTATGGTGAACTGCTTCGGATCCTTAATCAGCGATTGTCCTTTTTGCCTCCTTTGGTTATTCAAAGGCTACTTGGGGCTAAATCAGGAAAAACACGCGTGCTTCGAAATTTTGGTTAATTCCGGTTTTATCTTTTCCACTCCGAAAACTTTTCATTCGCGTTTACACGAAAACGATTACTTGGTTATCGCGTATCGTTTTAAAATTCGCGGAAACTTTGCGATAATGTAACGAAGTTACTAGAGATTCTAAGGATAAGACTTATCAAAAAATCACACGTGCGAAGCGGTCCCTGCTCGGGCGCCAGTTAATAAAAATATCGGGTTTAATTAAAAAAGAAAACAATTTATTGCTTCATGCCTGTTTGGCATTCTAATTACAACTAACTACAATTTTTGAAATATAAAAGAAATATGATTTTGCCTAATGTGCAATCATGCGATTTCATTGATTGCACCGATGACCCCAATAGTTGCAGACGTCGCTTTTGGATGTGGTGCTGACACAGGTGTGTTTGCGCGTGCAGCATTTCCGTTCGGGTTAACTTATACTATATGCCTTTGTCACTTGTAATGCGCAGTGGTAACATAATTAATGTGGTTTTGGTACCAACTGTTGATTACATCTTGTGAAATCGATATTGATTACCAGCCTTGTCAGTTCAACCCAATAAAAATAGTGAGCTATGAGGCATGTGTGTGGACTTTTTTAAGGTTTTGGTTACAAAATAAAATCTTATGAAAATCGGTTCAATGTCTGTCTGTCCGTGTGTCAGTCTGTCTGTCTGCCTCTCCATCTGGCTGTCTGCCACACGCACTTTTCTCAGGAACGGCTACACCGATTGATACGAAATTTGGTGAGAAGGTGGGAACTGTGAACGCCTAGACATGCAGTGAGTGAGATTAAGAGGGGGTCCTCATACATGCAAAAGGGGGGTGTAAATTTGTTTTCACCGAATATAGTAATGTTGGATATCAAATCTTGATTAGTACTTTTCGATGCTAGTCTTAGCCTCTCTGCTCAAATTAATTTAATAATAGTATATTACTATATTTTTATGGAAATTGAGTAAAAACACCCCTTAAGTTTATCCTAGAGCTATAAAATAAATGTGTAGCAACATAAACTCTAGTATGAAGCATATTTTCTCCAAGTTTGGTCAGCAGCATACTATTACTAACAAAGTTACAGTAGCTCAAAGTTGACTTTACCGTGCAAATTTACTGTAACGCAAAGTATTAAATATCAATATCACATTAAAGTGAGTAATGTGACGGGATAGTTCTACACTTAAATATACTCACAGAAGAAACCAACGAAACCTTCCATACCGAGTGCGCCGAGCTTCCGGTTTCCCGACTCGTTTTGTCATTCTTCGGGAAAGCGTGTAAATTATTTGATGGCTTTGTCGACTTTACTTTTGAGTATGAAGTTCTTCTTCCGCTTTCGGTGAACTGTTTTAACTGTACAAAGCGGGCCGTCTGGTGTTGTATTTTACGTCTACCAAGTGCTATAGATTTCCCAGCAAGTAATTTGTATCACCGCGAAGTTGTTACTTCTGGGTCGCCTACCCCGTGATGGATTTTCCCTCTCGGATCACGCTACTCGCTTTTCCGGGGGAAGGAATAGCGTGCCGGTAGAACACCTCAGTGAGGTTGCACTTAATTGCTAGTGGATCTTCGCGGACGATTTTCCCAATCTGGACTATCATAGTCATTAGAATTCCTTGTAACATTCTTGCACCGTGGCAATTTGTGCTATGCAGGCATGGCTTCTCATCTTTCTTTAAATTTTATCCCTTTTGTTGGTTCAATATTCTGATAATTCTCTAATAAAGTTAGTTGAGAGTAGAGGTCTGCGGGGTTTGGAAGTCAATGAGCCTGTTACTGATGTTGATTGTGATCAAATACAATAAATTGTCACAAATTGTGTTCGGGACTTTCTGGCTCTTTGCGATGGCCCTCCGTCCAGTTTCAATGAAAGCGCAGTCCTTTCGTCTGCTGATCTCAATCCAGGTCATCACTTACTTCGTGAAAACTTTTCTTTGGACGATTTTTCCACGTTGGTTGGCTTTTAAGTATTTTACTGGTTATTAGACAAATTGTTCGGTAAAATTGTCTTTCATTGAAAGTATTTTTTCATTCCAGAAAAACCATCAATTGTTTAGTTGTTTTCGAAATGGTGAAAAATAGTTTGATTCCTCTGCCTTTTTATCTTCATCATTTTGTCGTCATAAAATTACATGTTTAGCACGACATTTTTTCTTTCTATTGCTACTGGCCTATTCCGGTCGTTTTCCAATCAATGCATGATTAGAATTGTCCATCATGAATAGCAGTAACAGGTTCACCAGTTTTAACCATTCATGATATATACTATAACCCTCTCATACCACCAAATAGATCATGGTTTTCGTCCCGAAAAAATTTGGTATTAAAATTGATGTACATATGGATGGTTTACTTGGATCAATCCATGTTTTTTTTGTGTAACGATTTGTGCCAGAATTTTTAAGGTTTTGTGTGAGACAAAACCTTGTTAAAATCAATTCAACGTCTGTCTGTCTGTGATCGTGGATGGTGATCTTAAAGAGGAAGTACTGAGATGCTTTTGATCAATTGTATAGGTGTACGGCATAGGTAATACATATAACACCTTAAAGAGCGCCATCCACGATCAGTTCGGTTTGTCAATTGATCAGCGGCCGGAATGTGGTTGGGGTGCGGCTGACTTATCAGTTTGGACTGTTCAGGCGGCCAGTGATCAAATATCACACTAAAATGAGTAGTTTGACATTACGGGCTACGTACAAATGGGATAGTTCTGCACTTAAATATATTTAGTGAACAAACAAATAAAACCTTTTATACCTGAAATACCGAGCTTCCGGTTTCTGACTCGTTATTGATAAATGTTCACACATCGTCTCAACGCCTTCCACATTCAGAGTTGAACTACTCATAATGATGCCGGTTGGCTTGCCGGTTCGTGGATAGTGCTTTCAATTTGATTGGTGACAGGGTACGCTGCGGGCTCTTCCTAAGTAACTGACGGCCCGAACTGAATGTGAATGGCGGCCTTTTGCTATGTACGAATTGAAAAACGCGCAAGGAAAGTTGCCCAAGATGAACACAAAACTTTTTTACCCGAAACGTCCAGCTTCCGGAATTCTCAGTTATTTCATAGAGTGGTTTTTCGGCTTTTAATTTGTCTTTTTGGTTGAATGACATTATATCTATTTTCCTTGTTTTTGAATCTTTTCTAATATGTTATCACTCTTGAGGTGTCTAGGCCACTTTTCAAACAATGTTGGTCATATTTGTATTCGTAAAACAGAAAACGAATAAATTCGTAAGTCGGTTGCAAGCCTTAGTTCGTCGATGCGTACAAATATAAGGGCCTACTGTAAGCTGGACTATTCTCCATTTAGAAACTTAAATATTTATATATGCGTATTTCGTAAGTCGCAATTATTTATATGTCTGATACAGAAGCAGACATTACCTGAACCAGACATTTATCAGAAACAGACATTTATGATCGTTATCCAGGCAAATGCTAACGCTTCAATAGAAAAAAATCATATTTGCGCTTAGAAATATTAATCCAACAGAATTCGTATTCGCACTCGTAAATACGGATACGTTTCTATTCTCTTTCGGACGAGAGAATACAACTGTGATCGTATTCACTTGTGTAAATACCAAAATATTCACTTTTTCGAATACGAATGCATTCGTATTCGTATTCAGAGAAAATCGTCGTACGAATTTATTCGTATTCCTATTTATGAATACAATTATGCCTAACACTGTTTTCATATGGTGATATGTTCTAAATAATAAAGCATGCTTAGCGTAGACTCCAGTAGAGTTTGTTCTTCTTGTTTAGCGTTTGACCCGTTCAGAGGCGGGGTCGGTTCGGCTTGAATGAATGCGTGGGGTAACTCTACTATAATTTATTTCTTCCTTTGCTTGATCTCAGCATTTTATTTTTGTGTTTGATGAAATTCGCGCACGGCTGTTGGCAGCCAACAGAGCCTATTTCAGCTTACAAAAACTGTTCCGCTCGAAACGTCTCACCATAGAGTCAAAACTCGTACTGTACAAGACAATGATCTTACCAGTCCTCATGTATTCCTCGGAGACTTGGGTTCTTAGCAAGAAGAATTGCGAACTCTTGGCCGCGTTCGAGAGGAGAATCCTCCGAAGAATTTTTGGCCCCTTACATGAGGGTGAATGATTCCGTAGCCTACATAAATGAGCGTTTCACGAAACCAACACAAAACTTGAACACTTCAAATTTAGTACAAAGAGAACAAATTTATGATTACAATTGATTAAATTATTATTTAGTGTGGTGACCATTAGGTTTTCAAATTGCGAGAGGTTTTTTTTTCAATAATCCTATGAGTTTTTCGGTAATTTATGCAGGAATAAACCTCCAGATATCCTTTATGTGCTTCTTTAAGTCCTTTTTGCCTTTTACCTCTCTTTTGCATAGCTCCTATTCGACGTATGCTCGCATCAGATTTAAATTAGGGTACCGAGTTGGCTGAGCAAGAGTCCTTTTGACAGTAAAGGGGACCCATTCCTTAACTACCTTTACTGTGTGTTTTGGATTATTGTAATAATCTAACATTATATCAGATGGCAAGCCTAATATGGCAGCCGTAGCTGGTATGTGTTGGTTTGGTATGTCAAGTTAACCTATTTAAGTGACGTTTGCTTAGATTATATGCAGTAATTCTGGTCTTGGACGCCATAACACCCTTAATCATGCTGCTGCCACAGCGCCGTGTTTAACTGTTGGTTCGATATTACGATCTTCTAAGGCAGTGGTCACTCTTCCCCGCACCAATTGCATGCCTCAGAACCAAAAATGTTGAATTTAGACTTGCCGCAAAAAATAACGGTTGCCCAAAGCTCTTCTGTTTTATTACCAAACTCTAGAGCGTATTTAACTTGTGGTTTCAATATTTCTTTGGAAAATTAACGGCTTGTTCTTTGGAGTATACGCCCTTAATCCCGCTCTGTAAAGAAAATTGCGTTTTAGGACAATTTGTTACTATACCTTTCTGCCACCATTCTTTGCAGTGGATACTGCAGTTGGTTTGGAGTTGTTCCTTATATTTCGTAAAATCTGTCATTTTGCTTGCTCCGACTAGATTTTCACGGTTCAACTACCACCTGTTATGCGAGAAATAGTCACTTTCGTCAGTATTTTATTGCGTAATGAACAGTAATCTTTGACTTTCTTGTTTTTGAGCTCTTTTCTGATTGCTTTTATAATATTTCATTATAAGCTCAGAGTTGCAAGACAGCTGCTCATTGTTCATTTTCGGTCCTTTAATGTACGACACTTGCAACGATTTAATGGACATCGCCAGGGAGCCTAGAAGTTCTAAATACGACATGAAATATAACGGCAACTCCTTTTGAGCAGCAATTGTGTTACATGCGTTAGATGAAAGTGTCCAAGTCCTCGCTCACCTTTTTATTTTTCTGTAATATTTCTGTCTAGCACAGAACTAATAAAATAATAATAACGGTAGAAAATACCCATAAAGAGTTATTGTTTTTTCCTTCATAACTCATTTAAAAATATCATATGGTTTTCGAGATATTTGACTTCAAATTGTACTGCAGGAACTGTTTAACTTTTTAATTGGTTGACTGTATGTATATGAGAAGTCATAGAAATGAATTAAAACTTGCATTTGCATAAGGCTTAATTCCCCCATACTTCAGATTTTGTCAATTTCAAATCCATCCTATTGATGTTTCCTTTCTACCTATTTTAGGTTACCGGATATACCAGCAAATCCTGCTGTGATAACTTTAGGAGACAAAGCACCCGAGCTCATTTTAGATGATCCTCTAAATGGTGACGACGCTGAAACAATCGATGCATCAACGAACAACACCGAAGATAATCAAGAACAACCTACATCAAAATCCTTCACTCAAGATGGTATTGTAATTATGTCGGAGCCAAAGTCTTCAAAGAAAGAAGTCGTCTTGCCACAAGAAGTGCCGCCAGATGAACCCCCTCCTCAAGTAGATGATTCTGGTGGCAGAACAGTGAGTCGTCATCAAGATGCGAGCAAAAACATTCAAGATGTTAAAGATAGTCACATCTCTGCGCCACAGGACGCTGCGGCTATTTTAGACATTCCAGTATCATCAGGTGAAGACACTAGCTCCTCCCCATCTCCACCACCTGAAGTGAATCTCACGGTTGAGGAAAATCCCATGCCAGTGTTCTCCGAATGGGCTCAGAAGCGGATGGAGGAAGCAGAAAAGAAACTTGAAAAGGAGGTCGTTAATTCGTCAGCAATGAAGAAGAACACAGTTACCGGTAATAAACAGCAGCCATTAAAGTTACGCACGAAGAACTATGCATCACCAGATTGCGGTGCGAAAATTATCGCTTCCAATGCGGATGCTCAAAACACGGGGGCACTACTGACTTCGACGAAAGATGAATATATGTTAAGTCCATGTACCAATCGAATATGGTTCGTTGTTGAGCTATGCGAAGCGATTCAAGCCGAGAAGGTTGATTTGGCAAACTTCGAATTATTTTCTTCGTCACCTAAAAACTTTTCTGTGGCTGTAAGCAACAGATTTCCCACCAGAGAATGGTCAAATGTGGGGCGGTTTGTAGCTGACGATCAACGTAACATTCAAAGCTTTGCATTGCATCCACATTTATTTGGCAAGTTCGTCCGTGTTGATATTCATTCGCATTACAACTCGGAGCATTTTTGTCCGATTTCGTTGTTTCGAGTCTATGGAACATCGGAATTCGAAGCCTTTGAAACGGAAAATCGTCTACCGGCCGACGACTTAGATGACTTTGACGACGAAGATGCCGCTGAAGTTAGTGGAAATAATCTTAATAAAAATGAAAATAATTTGTTTAAGTCAGCCAGTGACGCAGTTTTATCGATTGTGAAGAAAGCGGCCGAAGTTCTAGTCAAAACAAATTCAAATAAAACCGAAGCCGATGCATTGGCGTCGAATAAAACGAGTTCGAAATTACAGTTCGAACAACAGTGCTCCACTCTGCGGCATGCCTTCATCTGCGAAAAGTGCGAGGAATCGATCGTGAATCGGACCAACGACTTACTTTCTTGTCGATATAATCAATTAATTAGTCTTTTAGGTATAGAAATATTACGCGCTCATTTGCTGACATCACAGATTTGTGCCAAACGATTTAATTTAGACACACTAGCATATGATAGCCTAGCATGCACCAGTCATTCAAGTCCGTATTTGGATGAACAAAATAGCTTCATATTGAATGCTTTTCCGCTCGAGTATCTAGCTGCGATCTGTCATATTCTTGTTACAGATATAAATTCTAAACGTCATTCTCGATACGGATCTACTGGGCCTGGGAGTGATTCAGCCATGAATCTTACAATTGATCAGAAACCTGGAACTGGGCAGTTTGTTAATATCGAAAATCGTAGTCGTCATGCTAAGCCAGTCCCCAAAAGCAAGTTGCCCAAATTGCCCACAAAAGACAGCACGGGTGGTACAGTTGTGGTGAACCCTAGTAAAAAAATTGATCTAAGTAAGGGTCGTGATGATGAACATACACCATCGCAGTCGGAAGGTAATACGAAGACTGAAAATGAAAAAGATCCCAAGACTAGGGATTCTGAACGAAGTTCCACTACTGCAAATAGTGGCACTGACTCAGTTACGATTCAAAAAGACATAGATATTAGCCACAGTGAAGAGTCCAAACCAATTTTGGTACCAGATGTCAACATTTTTAATCTGGTTGACGATGTTCCAGAAACGGGAGGGGAATCTGTGGATGAGTCCACAGAGGGTAAATCTGCGGCTGATGAAAATGTTGGAGACAGCAACGAACTAGCTTCGTCGCAGAATAAAAGTGAAGAAGTAAATAATATTCAAGATTCCACGGGTGCAGGTGGATCGGCACTGGATATCGAACCTACTACGTGGGATAATATTGATCATATGCTTAACGAGCAGGGGACCAGTGACACAGCGGAAACTTCGGAGGGAGGCTCATCGTTCACACAGCAAGCACCGCAGCGTGTTCACTCAGAAAGTGTGTTTTTAAGGCTCTCAAATAGAATTAAGGTAAGTCAAAATTGATTAAAAAAGGATACATTTTTTTCTCTTCTACAATTTTCATTTTCATTTGTAACTCATTTGCAAATATGAGGCACAATAATATGCCTATTTTTGTTTTAGATTTATAGTCGGTTCATTTTCGTTATTACTTATTTTACTGTTCGCCGTTAGTGGTGGTTTATTCATAAGTTTAATTGGGTTAAAAGTTGTATTATTACCCTGAAAACACTGAACTGCAAGCGAATACCTAACCTAATGTAATAGAAAAATAATGAAACAAATTTGGCACTAACCAATCATTTGAGATATTTCGAAAAACAATATTATCTCATTCAAAGGAGGCACCGGCCCATAAGAAAATTGGTTTACACTTTATCGATGAAAATTCCTTTTAAAGACGAGGAAATATCTCATTGTGTTGTGGCGCGGCAGGATCTGCAGCATTCGAAATTTATTTCGGATGTTGCGGATGCGGACGGGTAGATGGCGCTGAACGTGGAAACCCTCCACTCACGCGTTTTCAGAACGCACCGGGGAAGTGGAGAGCCAGCGGTAAAAAAGTGCCGTTGGTTGGGACAGTAAGGACCGCATGGAAATAAGTCGGTCTCTTCTGTTCCCAACCGCGACACGGAACACTTCAGCGCGCTCATTAAAAAAATATTATAATCAAAAAAGGCTCCATCGGTCAATCTCCTACAAGTGCGGAAAAAGACTATTACTAAAGTTGTTCGTTATTTTCTTATACCGTTTTTTGATATTAAGACTGAATGTACAGAGACTGAATTGGAAGTGTTATTTCATTGATTTGATATTATATCTAGTCATAAATATGTGGACATTTAAAATTTACATTACAAAAGTGGTGACCCCAACAAAGAACAAGTAACGAATTATCCGCCATCGCCGCCATTGGTGAAGTTCTATTGACGACAAAATTCGTCCGAGCAACACGGCAGAAATAGAACTTTCAAACGCCTTTCACACACCGGACCAGCCATCATTGCCACGAGATTCCGACAATCTTTGCAGGAAATACTATCCGCGCTTCAGAAGTGTTCCCAATGTGTGTGTGCGGATTAAGGGCGTAAAAATCTGACGACGTTCGTCAACAAAAAGAAAGTGTCGACGAGATCTCCACATTGAATTCCTGTAAACGCCAGACATTTTTGCTTATCGCTTTGAATTGTGGCTGTGTCGCTCGCAGCTGTTCCGAGTCCGTGCCCAGCCCGCGATCAGGTTCAGAGCAATTGGGCGCTGCAGCGTTCGGAAAGGATAAGTTGAACAACCGCCCGGTCTCCTCGCCGTCAGTGGCCGCGTCATTGCCGTCGTCATTGTGCAGCAAACGGACGTCCCAAGGAACTACACTGTTGGAAGCCGCCGAAGTATCTAGAGCAGCAGACTGCGACATCATCAGCATCGACATCTCTAACAACCTGACCGCCAACACTTTCATCATCATCATCATCGTCGTCCTCGTCGTCCTCGTCTCTTCAGACATAGCCACCATCGTTGCCACCGCAGACGTCGTAGCCGCTGCAGACGCCGTAGCCACCGCTACCACAGCGGACAATTAGGTCATTTACTAAATTACAATTTACTACTATACTACATTTACTACTATTTGCAAAATTAAGTGATTTCGTGCATAAATTATTACAACAAATTAAGTTAAATATTGTAAATAATAAAAAAAAACGGAAATCAATAAAATTAAAGCCGCTGCAAGAGACGGCGTTGAGGTGTTTCAAGTCGCAAGTTCTCTGTTTTCCCGGTGTTTTTGGTCTGCGCTGGAGAGCGTCCGCTTCGGTCGTCGTTTTCTTTTTTTTCTCGTTTCGTGCGTGCATTTGTGGGTACGGCCTGCCGTGTCGGTGTAAATTTCACCGCGTTTTAGTATAAACTCACCGCGTCTGCATCACAATCTCGTACTTCTCGGTAGGAAAATGTCGTTTGACAATAAAGACGCGGCAGGCCCATCGGGCCCACAAGTGACCGCCCTCGCCGTACGCGTTCCTCCGTTTTGGCGTCGGAACCCCGAGCTGTGGTTCGTGCATTTGGAAGCACAGTTCCAAATGTCCGGTATCACATCGGACGCGACCCGTTTCAACTACGCGGTGGTCGGTCTGGACGAAGAGTCCATACTTCTGGTGTCCGACGTAGTGAAGTCGGCATCGTATGCTCAGCTCAAGAGCGAGTTGATCAGGCGCCTGTCGGCAAGCGAGTCGGCAAAATTAGACCACTTGCTGGCGGGTTTAACGTTGGGCGATCGAACTCCCAGCCAATTGCTTCGTGAAATGAGGCAATTGGGTGGGAGCAAGATCGGCGACGACCTGATCAAGTCGCTCTGGCTGCGTCGGCTCCCGGAGGGCACCCAGGCGATCCTAGCCTGCGTCTCCGGTTCCTTGGAGGAACTGGCAGCAACGGCCGATCAAGTACAGGAGGTGTACGTTCGCCCAACCATAGCGGCCGTTCAACCACCGTCGGATGAGGTCGGCGACTTACGGCGCGAGATCGCGGCCTTAACTGCCAGCGTGGCCGAGATGCGGGCGACGTTGGACGCTCAGCGTTCGAGTGCCAGGCCGCGAGCTCGCTCACGGTCTGCCACACGAAAAGGGCGTTCGGGTAGCAGGTCGTCAAGACAGCCTGCGGACCAGGGTATTTGCTGGTATCATCGTAACTTCGGAGATAAAGCGACAAGATGTACGCTACCTTGCAAATTCGCGCCTACCACAAAAAACTAGGTCCGCGGGGGGTCTTGGCGACGGCCACCCAGAGCGCAGCGCCACGTCGCCTAACTATTTTCGACCCCCTCAGCAGGCGCAACTACCTCGTCGACACGGGTGCGGAGGTTTCGGTTCTTCCCGTACCCCAGCATCATCGACTATATCCACAACCCCTCAAACTGGCGGCAGCAAATTCATCCCGCATCAATACATACGGGTACAGGCAAGTGGACGTGAGTCTTGGCTTGCGTAGGACGTTTCCGTGGCGTTTCATCCTGGCGGATGTCAGCTTCCCCATATTAGGCGCAGACTTCTTGTGTCACTATGGGTTGCTGGTGGACTTGCAACATAAGTCCCTTATAGACCCCACAACCAAACTAAATTCGTCGGGCCAAATGGTATCTCACGCTGACAATAACCTTTCCGTTCTTTTGGAAGACATCTCCGACTCTCGTGTTCGGACACTCCTCCAAAAGTTCAGCCAGATAACTACCGAATGTAGTCTCTCGAAACCAGTAAAGCACAATGTGCAGCACCACATAAATACTACTGGTTCCCCGATTTTCTCAAAGGTGCGTCCTCTACCACCCCAGAAACTGGCTATCGCGCGGAAAGAATTTGAACAACTTGTTCAACAGGGTATCTGCAGGCCCTCAAACAGCTGTTGGTCTTCCCCTTTACATATGGTCCCTAAGCCAAATGGCGAATGGCGTCCCTGTGGGGATTACAGAAGGCTAAACGCACAGACTGTTCCTGACCGATATCCGATTCCACTCATCCACGACTTTGCGCATCACCTCGCGAATTGCCGCATCTTTTCGACCTTGGACTTAGCCAAGGCATACCACCAAATCCCAGTAGCTCCTGAAGACATTCCAAAGACGGCAATATGCACACCCTTTGGACTCTTCGAGTTCACCCGAATGACTTTCGGATTGTGCAATGCGGCGCAAACCTTTCAAAGGTTCATTCACTCAGTCCTGCGAAACCTCGATTTCTGTTTCGTCTATTTGGATGATGTTTTGGTCGCTTCTTCTACTGAGTCTGAGCACTTAGCCCATCTCGAGTGCATTTTTCAACGTCTCCTTGAGGCCGGTTTAGTCTTAAACGTTGAGAAGTGCAAATTCCTTCAAAAACAGGTGAGATTCCTCGGCCACTCCATTTCCTCTGAAGGAATACAGCCCGACCCAGACAAGGTGCAAGCAATTACAAGCTTCCCGCGTCCAAAAACAGTGAGGGAGTTGAGGAGGTTCTTGGGCATGCTAAACTTTTATCGTCGTTTCCTGCCCAAGGCCGCCCATCACCAGTCCGTTTTGAACGCGTACTTGTCTGGCCCCAAAACAAAAGACACACGAGAGATTGTGTGGTCTGAAGAGGCTGTCTGCGCGTTCAATAAATCCAGACAGCAACTGGCTGATGCTACACTTTTGGCATTTCCTCATCAAGATGCACCCCTAGCCGTTTTTGTTGATGCCTCTGACATCGCAGTAGGTGCTGCCCTTCACCAAAAGGTGGACCAAGTTTGGCAGCCGTTGAGCTTCTTCTCGAAGCAGTTGAATTCCGCTCAACGGAACTACAGCACCTACGATCGCGAACTGCTCGCCGCATACCTGTCCATTAAATACTTCCGTTTCTCCCTAGAAGGCAGGCCGTTCACAGTGTTCACGGACCATAAGCCTCTCACGTTCACTTTGAAACAGAAGCCCGACAAAGCGTCCCCTCGTCAGCTTCGACACCTGAGCTTCATAAGCCAGTTCACGTCAGACATCCAGCACGTGTCCGGGAAGGACAACATTGTTGCTGACGCTTTGTCTCGTGTCTCCGAAGTCAACATCCCCGCCTCACTCGATTTCTCGGCTATTGCCAAGGCGCAAGAGGATGACGCAGCACTTCAGAGCCTCAAGTCCAACCCCAAATACAAATTTCGGGAGTTGCCCATCTTCGGCTCAAACCTCTCGCTCTGCTGCGAAGACTCGGAAAAGGGACCTCGGCCATACATTCCGGCCACATTTCGCAAGGAAGTGTTCCACGCAGTTCACGACTTGGCGCATCCCGGCATCAGGACAACAAACCGGTTAGTCACCGGAAAATACTTCTGGCCCTCCATGAACAAGGATATCAATTCCTGGGCCAGAGAGTGCATCGCATGCCAGAAGTGTAAAGTCTCCAGGCATGTAAGGAAAGAAGTGGGCTCATTCCCCCGCACTACCAAGCGTTTCCACACAATACACCTCGACATAATAGGGCCTTTGCGAGACTCGCACGGTTACAAGTATTGCCTCACAATCATCGACAGGTTCACGCGGTGGCCTGAGGCAATACCTCTGAAAGACATTACGGCACAATCTTGTGCCGAAGCCCTCTGCCGAGAGTGGATACCTCGCTTTGGCGTCCCTGCAGTGATCATCACTGACCAGGGAATGCAATTTGAGTCCACCCTTTTCTCCGAGTTAGGCAAACTCCTGGGTTTTAAACGCCAGCGGACTACTGCATACCACCCGCAGTCCAATGGGATGCTAGAACGTTGGCACCGGACGCTGAAAGCCGCCATTATGGCACGCGACGACCCGTCCTGGACTCAAGTCTTGCCTCTCGTCCTACTCGGCCTTCGAACAACCTGCCGAGAGGAATTTGCTGCCAGCCCCGCGGAGCTGGTTTACGGGGAGAACCCAAGACTCCCAAGCGATCCGGTCTTCGACAAGAGATCGGGTCTCACGGAGTCGGGGTTGGTGCGTCTGCTGAGGGACAATCTCCGACGCATCAAAGCGCCACCGCCCACTCGACACTCGTCCATACCTGCTTGTTCGCCCAAGGAACTGGACACATGCACGCACGTGCTGATCAGGACGGATGCCGTCCGGAAGCCGCTGCAGCCTCCATATGAGGGCCCGTACCGCGTTCTCGAGAGGGGAGAACATTTCTTCCAGCTCGAGATCGGTGGTCACAAAAAGGCGGTCTCTTTGGCCAGGCTGAAACCCGTGTGCGCCCCGAAGCAACGTCGTGTCCGCTTTGTGGATTAACGGCGAACGAAGTTCGGGGATCCGTCGCCGAAACCCCCTAGGTTTCGTCTGGGGGCGGAGTGATGTGGCGCGGCAGGATCTGCAGCATTCGAAATTTATTTCGGATGTTGCGGATGCGGACGAGTAGATGGCGCTGAACGTGGAAACCCTCCACTCACGCGTTTTCAGAACGCACCGGGGAAGTGGAGAGCCAGCGGTAAAAAAGTGCCGTTGGTTGGGACAGTAAGGACCGCATGGAAATAAGTCGGTCTCTTCTGTTCCCAACCGCGACACGGAACACTTCAGCGCGCTCATTAAAAAAATATTATAATCAAAAAAGGCTCCATCGGTCAATCTCCTACAAGTGCGGAAAAAGACTATTACTAAAGTTGTTCGTTATTTTCTTATACCGTTTTTTGATATTAAGACTGAATGTACAGAGACTGAATTGGAAGTGTTATTTCATTGATTTGATATTATATCTAGTCATAAATATGTGGACATTTAAAATTTTTATTACTAAAGTGTCATTCCTGAATTTGGCATATTAAAAATCCAAGATTCATCACTTGTGATCAAACAACTTAAGAAATTGTTGCTATTAGTAATTCTGTCAAGAAGGTCAACGCTCTCGTTTTTATGATTGTCCTGAGCATTTTGAAATAAACCAGTTAAAATTTGATGCATGGTGAAACGGTTCAATTTTAACTGGCCATCGCTCATCATCATCAGTGGCATCCAGATTGATTTGGGTCTGGGGGAGGACTACCACTTCAAAAGTCTTTTCACACCGAGATCTATACTACATCGAACTATTTCCGTCACTACCAGAATATTATCCTCAGTCAGTGCCATATCAAAAAGTTGGTGTCCTAGCACATCAGCGGCTGGTGTCAGTATCTTTCTAGGTATACCCGATTCCCGATCCTGGCTTAGCCAGAGGGTATTCATCATTATGCGTAATACACGCAACCTTCTAGCTGTTGGCATGGAGTTTATACAGCTTCAGGGTTTTGTTTCGTTTTATGTGACCAACTTTTATTATTTGGCACTGCTTTTCATTTCCGACGCGAATCGTAACTGGCTTGATATAGGGTTTTCTAAAGCAGTGGTTATTGCCACATGCCATCTGCGCAATGTAACCTTCGTATATTCACGGTCCGAAAGAATAGTTCATTTTTCGATGTTGAAAATCCGTTTTCGTTTGTTACGTCCATTTTGAGATTGTGTTCTTAGATGTAGGGTAATATTATTTTCCTGTCGTTGTCAGCAACTCGTTCAACCCTGGGATTTGAATCGCAACAATTTCTTACTTAATCTCCAAACGGGTAAACAATCCATCACGGGAAGGCGCATGCTTCTCCACTGAAGTTGACATTTATGGCCTCGCGATGCTTCTGACAAAACAGTTGAGCAAGGCCTTCCAGTCCTAGTGTGTTGCTTATTTTAGAGATGATGCTGTAAATTTGCTGTTCCGCAGTGCTTTTAATTAAGCTATTTTCCTGTTGGAGGCGGTCTTGTTTTTTCGTTTCGTTTTTAAATAACATTGTCATGTTTGAATTCTTTGAAATTTTGTGGTAGTTGGTAAATTCGTCTCTGATCAGATTTCATTCAAGCATTCTTGACCGCTTCGCTGGAGCTTGAGATCCGTCTTCTGAGCCGCTGGTCCAATTTAGAGACAAGTCGATCGAAGGGTAATCTCTTTACTATCTCACTGGTAGTTGCTTTTAAGGTTTTGTTTGAAACAACCTTATTAGAATCGATTCAATTGCTTGATCTGTCCACCATACCCGATTCATTCGAAAGCGGCTCAACTAATTGTCACAAAATTTGGTGAGAGCGTCTGGTTTATGAATCCCTTTACATACAACGGGTGGCAAAATATTGCACTGGGTTTAAGGGGTGGAGGCTCCCCATACATGCGAAAGGGAGTGCTCTTTTTTTTTCAAAGAATGTAGTGTTGTGGGGTATCAAATGGAAAGGCTCGATTAGTACTTTTCGACATTTCTATTTTTGATATTGGGTGAAATCTAGGGGAATGAGCCGAAAAATTTGAAAAAATTTACACGAAATCTAGGCCTCAAAGTACATCCCATTCGAGTTACAGAGGGTCAAAATGTCATATTTCATGTGAATTTATCACACTTTAAGATATGTATGACGACATCGTCATATAGAGTGAACTCCTATGAACGGTGGAATTATAGTTTGGAAATATATATCAAGGAAGAATGTTTTGAATTTTTAGGTATGTATGTACGAATGGGAATACGTGCATAGGAAATTTCTCACACAAGATGAACATAGAACTTTTATACGCGAATCGTCCAGCTTTCGGTATTCTGATTTGTTTTGTATGGGAATGTTCATTTATTTGGGATGGCGCACGAATATCTTCCTAGCATTCACCACTTTCGGCAATATACGTATTACCCCATCCATTTTTCCTTCATAATGTATGTTTTTCGGGTTCTTGTAACAAAATGCCTCTCATATTTAGAATTGGCTGCATTAATACTTCGCGAAAGGTCCATACTTAGGGATTTGTAGCATCTCTTTGGTGAGGTGTACCTTCTTAGACGACAGACAGCAGCCAATTCAATGCCTCACTGGTAGCTACATTCCGGTAATTTTAATATCATACATGATACAACTATGAAAAATATGAAATCTCTGAGATCATCGCACTGAATACAGATCTCATGTTTTTCATCACGTATTGCGACATTCTCCAAAAATGAGTTTTTAATCTTATTGGGAAGTTCATCAGCATTATCCACGCTGGATATTTTCAGCTCTAACATAAAATACTTTTTAAGGTTTTGTGTAAACTCGGTTTACTGTCTGTCTGTCCGTCACACGCATTTTTCTCGGAGACGGTTATAGCGATTGACACCAAATTTGGTAAAAAGGTGGGAACTGTGAACGTTCACGCATACAGTGAATTACATCCTTTTACGTCGAATTTAAGGGGGGGGGTCCCCATACATGCAAAAGGGGGGTGTACAATTTTTTTCACCAAATATAATCATGTGGGGTATCAAATTAAAGGTCTCGATTAGTACTTTTCAAAGCCGGTCTTAGTTTTGACATTCGTTGGAAGGGTGGGGAACACGGGGGATTGAAAGTGATCACTTCTTTAAGCGGGCCATTCTCAGAAACTACCAAACCGAAAAATCTCAAAAAAATCAGGAGGCGGCCACTATATGGTGCCTGGGCTCCGAAATACCTTCCATGCCGATATCTGTTTAAATAAAGTTAATAATAGTATATTACTCCATTTTTGTGTAATTGGTTAGAAACCCCCCTTAAGTTTATCCTAGTACCATGCAATTTTGCAGTGATATAGGCTATAATATAGAGCATGATCTTACCAAGTTTGGTGGAAATCGCACTATTACTAACAAAGTTATAATACCTTAAATTTGTTTCTTCTTTGAAAATTGAAGACTATGAATGTCAATATCACCCGAAAGTGGATACTCTCACATAATATATGGATATATTACGTGCTACGTACTAAGAAATACACAAAACCTATCGTACCTGAAGCGTCCAGCTTCCGGTTTCCCGACTTGTTATGGATTCTATTGAACTTTCCGGCTAGGTAGATTAAGTCGGGATCAGCCTTTACCTTCCCCAGTATCTTTGCTTTCGGCAAATTACTCACCATGTTTTTTTAAATGTTTGTTGCACGCTCTACATGTCCTTGATAAACTCGAAAAATTCAAACTTATACTAATCTTTCTTTTAACGCCTGTGACATCCTAGAAGATCTGAAAATTGCCTCTGCTGAATAGGTACACTTGCTGTCGCCCTTCTTAAACTAATGCACTTGATATCGTAGTCACTTTCGTTGTCCAGCAATCTGCGGATATTCTTAGTAAGGCTGTACTTCGTTTGGATATCTTTTTCCCTAACTAACTTGCAGCAGTAGATGCCACCTGCGGCCAAATATTCATTACCGAGGCACTGCGGCCAAGAGGTATTAGCTATGGAAACCCCACTTACTCAATCTCAAAAGTCGCCAGTACTGGGGTTCTGAGCTTCTCCATCATAAATTTTTCTCCTTTTCTAAACTCTTGTTTTAGTATTGTATTCTGCGTATCCTTTCCATAGCTATTTTTGTTGATACACCATGAAAAATCTGATAAAAATACATGATCAGATATTTACACGTCAGTAGATATACTCCTATCCATCACCTGGCCTCGTAACTGGTGATCTGGCCACACTTGTCTGTCTTTGTCACACATAATTTATTTCAAAACTGTTTCACCACCATATACCTGCAGTGAATATGTTCATTTTCCGTTTGGTTTAACGGAGGAGAGGTTTTTCTCCCGTTAAGTACAAAGAAGAGGTATACAATCTTTTTTATTCAAATATGTAATTCCAGGGAAGACAGAGAATTCTACACTTAAACCAAACCAAAATCTTTTTCAGAAATAATCCAACTGAAAATCATGATGATGTCCTTATGGGATATCTAAATCTAAAATCCCATTCCGAAACCTGTTTAATGGAGTTGATAATAAGTAGCGCATTGCCATGTTTTGAAAGTTACTGTATTGGAAAGTATGGTAGAAATGTTACTATTATTAAGTACATGTTGTGAATACATTCAAGGTCAAAAAAACCCCAGCGAGTTTAGAGAATGGACTTGGCAGGTTCCACCTCTGATTGGGGTCTATTCGGTTGTTTGTGAGGATATCGATAGCTTTGTGCTCTCTCCACCACTGTTCTCAGGAGAAGTGCTACATTCGGGTTGATTTTATACAAATGTACTTTACATGTTCATATATTTCGTTTTTGGTGGACAGCCAGGTCTACAGCTACTGCATCGATTATAGCTTGTTCTTTTACAGCCTCTGGAGTATTTTACGCAATCGTTTTATTCCTCAGCCAATAATTTAAGAACATCAAGATTTTTGAAAAGTTCTCGCAAAGAACTGAGGCAGATGGTGGGACGACAGGAGGCACCCAGTTCCTCGCGGATGAGATAAGTTACCTCCTTGATGAAGAATAGTGTAACTAAATTTGGATTAGCAATCATCTGATTACAATGATTTGCTAATATGCGAGTGTATTCGAGCGGAAGTTGTGAATATTATCAATCTCTACCGCCTTCCAATTACCTTCTTTTCAAGAGCTATTACAATGTTAGCTTCAATTATATTAAGGAAGTAGGGGGCATGAACTCATAAACAGTCATGGAAGCCATGTTGCTTTTAAATTATAATACAACGACGGTTGGTTCGAAACATTTCTCCAGATGTCCGCTGCCTGACCCAGATCGAGGTTGCTTTTTCCTCTGAATTAGTGAGATTCTTATAAAATCCTCTTTTATTTTGAAAGAACAAGTTGTTGTCTGCCCTTCACTGGCAGCTTTCATAACAACAGATACCGTCAAAACATACCTTAAATTTCTGTTCTGGCATGCCGTGGATTTTGGTGATTGGCATAGTACTGCATTAATGGTAGTTCCCAATGGTCACAGCGGCACATCACACAGTATAGATTTTTAAGATGCACTTGTGTGATGCGATAAATTTCCTTCCCGACTTTTTCAATTCGAAATATCAAGGAAAAAATTGCCACAGTAATCTCTGTGTGATTTACAGATGGAGAATTCGAGTTTCTTCTTTAGTTAATCTGAAAGTTCATAGAAAATCTTTTGCCTAGTTGTCAGGGCGGCTCTGTTATTTTTCTCTATCACTCTGTACTGGTTGACGACATTCTGTTCCACAACATGACTTAATTCCAGGATATGGATTATAAATGATGTCGATGTCTGTACTCTCCGGGCAAGAAAATTAAAGACAGGAGGTTCATCTCCTAGCGCATTGTTCAAAATTATATGATGGCGAAAAATCATTGCATATGTTTGGCCATCTACGGTAAATGCGCGAGAAAAATTGTGCGCATTAGGTCTGGTGTTAATGCTGTGTATGTGATGTGGCATTTCACATGTGTTTATGGCTTGTCATATTGGATGAGGAAACCCACGCAAGAAAACCATCTAGGCGCTATCGATGCACCGAGACACCAACCCAACCAAAACTCAAGGGTCGCGGGTCGGTCAATGACTCAGCGTGCTCCCAATCTTCGGGATTCCGCACTAAATCTGACTTTTGTAATTTGTACAAACCTAACTGTGCCTAGATCTTATGTTCCTTGTAGTTGATCCCATCACAGGCAAAACGTCCAGTAGTGAAAAGCCAATATGATGTTGTTCAGCAACTCTCAATGGTGTGAAGTGGCTCTAGAACATTTTCTATCATCACCTCATCATGGATTCAAAGAACCGCGTGTGCAGGTGCTACTGGGACTCTGCAGTCCTGCCCGGCAGATGCTCTCAATGTTCTCCTGCATTTCCTCCCCCTAGACTTCCACATTAAACACGTTCCAGCATGCAGTGCCGTCAGACTCCGTGAGTCTGAATGCTGGGCAGCGAAGTCCTACGGCCACAGCAACATCCTAGACGAAGTACCTCGGGAAGTCTGGGCATTCCCCATGGACTATGCCACACGCAAGCTGAACTTCACGAGAAACTTTGCTGTGGATTTTCCAACCAGGGCAAAATGGAAGACCGGCGGCCTGTTGCAAGGTTATGATACAGTATTCTTTACGGACGGATCAAAGATGGCCTGTGGAGTCGGCGCGGGGGTTTTCTCGGAAGTACTAGCGATATTGGAAGTCTGTCGATGGCTGGAGCGAGATTCGAGCCCTAAGCGTAACACAGCCACTTTAACCGACAGTCAAGCGGCCATCAAGGCTTTGTGCTCAGAGACGACATCTTCCAGGCGGGTGGGGCACGTCTGGGCGGCACGCTCAAGGTTACTCTCCTCTGGGTTCCCGGGCATAGGAAGATATGATAGAAGGGAATGAACGGGCTGATGGATTGGCCAGGCGAGGCTCTGGTCCTGGCAGTCCTTCGGTGAATACAGTCGGTGTTCCGCTGGTGGCTGTCGGGGGCCGAGTCTACTCGCGCTATCTAGCAGCCGCGGACCTAAGATGGCGAAGGCTTACGAGCTGTGCTAAGTCAAGGAGAATTTGGCCCGCTAATAACATAGCCCGATCACGAGAGCTCCTGTGTCAGACGCGTGCAAATGCATTCCAAGATTACGGTGGTCTGCACGGGGCACTGGCCCATAGGGGACCATGCCGCCAAGCTCGGCATACTCTACAATTCGCATTGTCGAAGCTGCAGAGAAGGGAAACCCTCATGTACTTTCTCTGCGATTGCCCAGGTCTGGCTAGAGTCAGGCTGGGGACACTGGGTAAACCATTCTTTGGGGACCTCAGAGAGATTTCTGGCTGCAGAGTGGGAGAGCCGCTTTCTTTCGTGAATGCTACGGGCTGGCTCTGAAGGTCCGCGCACGCTGGACTCTGCCTCCCTGCTCCCATAACAACAGCCACGGTCTTAAAGAGTTTGTGGCATCAAAACGGCGCACCAAAACGCTAATTGGGCTCCTCGGAGCGGCCACTGGTACCTACCCCATCATCACCTCATGCCCAGATCTATTCCAAGTTTGCGTTTTATTAATTTTTAACTTAAGAAAACTAATTAATACTAATTGTCAAGGTAATAGAAAAATTTCCATTTTTTTGTTTTGTATTTACATTATCTTCTTTTGTAATTTCAGGCGCTTGAACGCAACATGTCGTTATCTGGCCAGTACTTAGAGGAACTAAGTCGACGGTACAAGAAACAAGTTGAAGAGCTCCAGCATTCGTTCGCGAAAACATTGGCAACAATCGACGAGCAAAATCGCCGTGCCTTAGAGAAGGAGCAGATCCTCATCACGCAAAACAGGAATCTCAACGAGCAGTTAAATGAAATATCTACTCGTCTAAACAATTGGATAGTTTTCGGCATTTGTTTTTTTGTATTTCTTATGTTTCAAACATTCGTCTTGTGGCTACGCAGTCATCGAGAAAACAGGCGAATACTTAAGCATTTCGAGGAGAGCTCCTTATCGCAAAGGAGACGATCTACTCCGAGGAAGAAGTTGTTAAGGCAAAAATCAGTTGAGGGTGTATCTGGACATCCAAGTCCAACACATAAGTCGCGTCGGCCTAGCGAGGAGGCAGATCGTATTTCGGGCAGTTATAAAAATTTACTTATAGATGACGAAGTTCAAAATATTGGTGGAATGGACGAGGCGAAAGACACCTTCGGCGAAATGGGCGTAAAAACGGCAAAACCGCGGAATAGAAAAATATCTTCGGCGCGGAGAAATGGTTCCTTAGAGCCAAAGGCTTTACTTTTCGGCCGTCAGGAATCCGCTCCTGGAGACTTTGTCCGTCCCAATGTATCTCCCTCGGTAGGGAGTCAAGAAGATGACGGAATGATTTTAGAGGATGACTATGAAACGTATGTTCCAGGAACGGATTTAGCCTATAATGAGTTTATGCCAGAAGGTCCCTCGGGAAGCCAAATGAATGGAAAAGTGCAGAATGGTACTAAGACGTCCAGCAAGAAAACAAGCAAAGTTCGAAGACTTTCCTCACCCAGCTTCTTGAAGTCAACATTCAGTCGAAGTGGAAGTGCGAAGAAATCAGCTCATAGTCCAACTGGATGGGAATGGTATCGATTGCGAAAGTCTGAACCGAAATCCACGGCTCCATCTGCTGCGGGCGATACAAATAGGACCAATGCGTCGCCTTCTAGTCAACAGGCTAACGATGTTAATGGCAAACCATCGAAGAAATCGAGATCCGAAAGTCCCGAGCTTTCAATAAAACTGAATGGATTCGGAAACGGTTCATCGACACCGAATTCATCGATATCAACAGATGTGATGGCTGCTAGCAGTAACCATAATGGTAGCGATGATTCGATACGGACATCGGAAACGTCATTAACAACGGCAGGGTCAATATTAAGCAATGGTAATCGTCATAGTTCCAGTACGAAAAAACACGGTAGTTTTAGGCGAATATTGAAAAAAGTCTTTTAGAAGGATATTCAGTCGATTATGTGTTAGAACTAGGCAACATACATCAAAATGGTAGGAATGCTTGTTGAACCGCAAACAGATTGTGAATTCCGTCTCACAATCGCCGATGCCTTTAACTGGAATAGTTGAAATTCTGTGATCATGATTTCGCAATAAATTGCAACTTTTATTAGACAAATCTAAAGTTATTTTACCATCAATGGATGGCTACTACTGTGAGAAACATTGGAAAGTTGAGAGAAGAAAGAAAGTGAAGGTTTTTCGCGTGGCATCACACTCGTTCTTGCGTCTCTTAATAATAATTTTGAAAAGCATTTAGACACATCTATCGGTTTCATTTGTCAGATTTCTCAGCAATTCAAAATACTTCTTTCTGATTACCAAATCATCACATGCGGTCGGAATATGTAATTTAGTATAAAATATCTTTAGATACGCATTCCCCAAATGCAACAATATTTCCTTTGCTTTCTACTCTTTGCTCTCCCGCTAATAATGTCGCCTTTTAAATATCGTATTTGTAAGGTTTTGGCCGATAAATGATGACAGCGGAAGTTTTATTTTGATGTATGCAAAACGCTAAAAAGATTCCTTTACTTTAATTTAGGAGAGAAAAAGAAACAAACCAAACATAACCATTTTAAATGGACAAAATTGGAAGGAACGTACAAGGCTGATTAACTTTGTCGATAGGATTAAAATATTTGGTTGAATGTGAATTTTGTTCAGTTTTAAGAGTAGCTAAGAATCAAAGAATGCATGTTCTGTATGTATTTAGTATACGTTTTGTTGCCGTTGTTTGGTCAAATTCCCTTCTGTCGATCGCAACGTCTCCCGCATTCGTTGAGTCGACCTAAATTTGAAAGTTTTCAAGTGCGAGACTGTTTGTTGTGGTATTACACGATGACATACCAGTGCTTAGAAATACGTTTGCCCATCAATATTATTAGACGTACCTATTAGAATATTCTGTTCGTTTTATTATGCATTATTTATTATGAAACTATTATTTATCATATTCTCCTTTGTATTTTAATCATTCTCATTTCGATTCTAATTATAGATAGTTCACGAACATGATATTTATCATGGAAAGTTATGAATTTTTCGCAGCAAGAATCATAAGACAGAGCTTACGGAAAGATAGCATATTTTTTTAGATGTACATATATAGGGCGTATTCGAGCGAATTTGTAAATTACTATGTACCCAATTTATTATTCGAACGACCTCAGCAGCAATCTTAGAAACAATAGAAATAAAATCAAGTGTTGAGGTCACATGAAACTCTTGCTTATGAGAATATTAATTAAATACAAGCCCCGAGCTAGGTCTTTGAACCGCATAGATATGTGCGTTTAATCTTAAGAAATCGTTATAAATCGCAAACAATATTCGAAGTAGCATAAAATATATTCATTTAAAAATAAAAGCAAATGTTTACGATACGCCGACTTTGTGTATATAAAATACATTTTATTCTTTAACAATAGTTTAGTTGCTAGAGATTTTGTAAAAATATATATAAGCTAGCAAGTTTCGAAATGAGTTTATAGAAAACACTCGAAATAAAGAGAGCCAAAAATTGATATTGAAATTCAAATGTGTATATTACTACTTATGTGATGATACAGATTATGGTTTTGGTGCAGCGAAAGTGGATTTTACTGTTGGAAGAGTAAGTAAATGTAAAATAAAATGCTGAAATCAGAGAAAGAGATAAATATAGTCGTGGGTACTCCACAATGCTAAATTTTATCTGATCTCTCTTGGTGATAAATCCCGGGACAGCTCGACCAAGAAAATGCATCTAATGTCGTTAAAAACAAAATGAACGCCCTGTGGAGAAAGGGGCAAGTGTTCTTAATGCATGGACGGCGTCAGGACGTAAGTAAATCCCTCCGCGCAATACAATACGCGTCTAGCCATCCTCGCTGACCGTGGAAATCGTAAGAGACGTTCGGAAAAGGCCCATGTTTATAAACACCTCTATTTTGGTAGCCCATACACTCAATATGGTGTTGGAACTGCCAGTGAACCGATTTGATGACGCGCTGATGGAACTCACCATTGTATCAGCTGATCGCACGCACCACCGACAGGTCGAACAGAAGCCGAGAAAGATGCTTCTGGCAACTTCTCTTGCAAAGACCTGTAACGTGCCTGCCGATTACTATATCATCACTGCCGGCGTCCTTAATGGTTATGTGGGTGAAAAGGCAGAGGGTAACACGTGCCATGGGGAAAAGGGGTTTGGAGCACGCAATGAGGGAGGTGAGCGTACAGTCGATTTTGTAGACACTCATGACCTTGTACTTGTGAACACATGGTTCATAAAACGATCATCTCATTTTCCTACATTTAATAGTGGGAATAGTAAAACGCGTATCGACCATATTCTCATAAGACGCCGACATTTTACCGATGCCATTGACTGCAAGGCCATTATTTATGAGACCATTGCATCGGCCGTTGATTGCTATCTTGTCATCAAGCCACAGATAAAACAGTGTGAGGAATGCACTGGCCCGCCGGGCATTACAGCGTGGCGATTTCATGACAAGAAAGAAGAAATGATCGCATTTACGCGATTACCAACCATTACGAATGTGGGAGAATCGTGGGTCATTAAGCCAGGTTTTCGACGATAAAACGATGGTCGTTCGGAAATTTACAAGGATGCCAACAGTTCTCACTCAAGTTTTCACTACCTTATTCCTGCGTCATTCGAAGGATTTATGTCAACCATATACATATATATATATGTTATATAAGTTACGAAGCCACAGAAGGAAAATTGCGAACTCTTTGCCCCGTTCGAGAGAAAAATCCTTAGAAGAATTGTTGATCCCCTACGTGAGGATGGATGATTCCGTAGCATGAATGAAGAAATCTATGAACGATATCACGACCGTCTGATTGTGGATAAAATCCGGCTCAACAGTTTGCGGTGGGCTGATCACCTAATACGTATGGATGAGGATGATCCAGCCCGGAAAGTCTATAAGGGCAACATCTATGGTAGAAAAAGAAGACGATGAGATGGAATGATGGTGTAGGTCAGGACGTATGACAACTTTTAGGGATATCGAGTTGGTGGACCTCGGCGCGAAACCGGGGTGTCTGGAGTTCCTTACTAAGGCAGGCCTATACCTGATACCAGTTGTTACGCCGTTGATGATATATATACATATACCTGGCGTACCAGGTTAATACACACCTGAGTGGCAAACGCAGAGCTGCATGCGAATAATGACATAGCCCACCGGGTCAGGTATGAATATCGCAAGTTAATCTTGTAAATAAATAGTCACGGACAGGGAGAATATTTCCATTTGTGTACGTTCTCCTAGACCCTTTCCCTCCTTGTGGGGGAGTAAGCGTCGTTAAAAAATCCATAATCCGGGGTGAAGGAATCGACGCGCCAATCGAATGAATTGCAGTGACGTTTCACTATATTTCAGTGGCTCCCCCTACCTTTGGAGGTAACCATGGGGCATTGCAACATTGGGGCTCTGTTGCAGGGTTAACAGCTTCCCCAATACTAGTGGGAAGAAAATTAGGGATATTTTAAATGTTCTTAATGGGACCCCAGGGACACGAAGACAGTACTCCAACTCAATGAATTTATCGTCCGCAGCTATTGCCGTGTCACGGATTTGGAATCGAATCCATCAGGGTACAGACACCGACTACATGACGCGTTCATAACCCGCTTTCCCGAACTAAGTCATGTTCCAGAAGAGAATGTTGTCAACCAGTACCGGGTAATAGTGAATAACTACCGAGTTGCCCTACCAACTAGGCAACAATCAATCAGTCATCAACTTACTGGACTAGTCAAAGGAGCAACTTCATCTGTAATTTATTCCATGAGCCCAGTAGTCAGGAGAAGCTTAGTAACTGGGGATGTCGCCCCAATTTTTGATGAGGCTTTTACCGTATTCCAGGTTTCATTCACAGAATATGCTGAAATTCTCCTAGACGCTAGGCCAAAGATCCCAAAACTAAAGTTTACTTCGGCAACTACGAGCATCATTGCTGCCGTTGACAGAATTTTGGCCGACAGAGATTCATAGCCTGGTCTACGTTGCAGCTGCCACGGTTATTCGTCTCCACAATCAATATCTTGGAGTGAATAACAGAGGAATGCGCAGGAGAACCTTGCTGTTCTGGATATTTCGGCTCAACAAAAGAGTCTAAAAGTTGAGAAAAAGAGATTGGCCGTGTCACCCAAATAGTTCTTGGAAATCCATCACCAAGAGTGCACAAATGCGTTGCTAACATCATTGGAAACGATCATCTATCCAATGATATACCAATCGAAGAGATCCTCGAGGTGCTAAAATAGAAGCTTGCGGTATGCTCCAATCGCATCTGTAGGTATCAAAAAATTGTTCAGCGAAGGACAGATAACACCTTGTTCTTAAAACACCACGGGGAATTTATAAAAACCTCACTAATTTAGGTCGTAAAAGTAACCTCGATCTGGATCAGGTAGAAGACTTTTTTAGAAGTGTTTGCAACCAACCTGGCCGTTAGAATTTAGAAGCAGCGTGATTCGCACATCTTATGCGTTCATGTGAGGTCCTCCCCGAAATGACCATGTGTGGCGTAACTGAAGTCGACATAGAAGCAGCCTTCCACTCCAAGCACAACTTCTGGCTGAAACAGTTCAAAGCACAGGGTATTGGCAAATCATTTTAATCAGATGATTGTCGATCAGAAATTAGTTCCACAATTTTTCATCAAGGGGATAACTTTTCTCATCCCCAAGGAACAGGGTGCTTCTTGCCCTTCGAGATGTCCACCAATTACTTGTACATCTTGATGTTCATACATTGATAGCTGAGGACCAAAAAGGATGCGCAAAATGCTCCTGAGGCTGTAAAGAACATCTTATAATGAATAAGGTAGCTTTGAAGCAGGCTGTCTATCAAAAACGAAATATCTCAATAGCTCGCATCGATTATACATCAGCCTTTGACTCGATATTACATTCGAGATTACTACAAGTATTACGCTTGTACAAAATCAACCCATCAACCCGAATGTGGCCCTTCTCCTGAGAACAGTGATGGAGAATTGGAGCACGAAACTATCGGTATCCTCACAAACATCAGGAGGGATCCCAATCAGGTGTGGCATCTTCCAAGGCGACTCTCTAAACCCACTGTGGTTCTGAATCCGCTATACCATCTTTTGCATGAAAGCAAATACAAGTCAAACATGGCATATTGTCGAAATGTGCATTAAATCATTTATTGTACATTGATGACATTAATTTGCATGCCAAAGATGAGGACCAACTTCGCTCCTTGCTAGGCGTCACCATCCAGTTCAGCAGAGATATTGGCATGCAGTTGGGTTTGGAAAAATGTCGCATAAAAACAATTGTCCGGGGAAAATACACCGACAATGAAGGATACAGCCAATAATAACATCCAAATTGAGGGCAGGGTAGACGACGTCTACAAATACCTCGGCATATTGCAAGCAACAACACCTGCTGTGCCAATAATGAAATCTAATTTTCTGGGAGAATTCAAACGGTGTCTGGATCTTGTCCTGAAAACCGAGCTGTTCGGGAAAAATAAAATTGTAGCAATACATTCGCCATTCCCATCCTTCCATATACTTTCTGTGTAATGTGGATTTATAATCAGGCAATAGACGGGTACGGGTAGTTCTTGCAAACAACATGCACAATAAAGAAACAATCCTGTAGCCAAATACATCAGGCTACCGTCATAATAATAATAATAAATTATCTCCTTTGAACTTGAGAAGCAGAGAAAGGGATCCCATGTCGAATGTTACTTCCGTTCAACAGAGGATCCACATGGGGAAAGAGAAACCCATTCATGAAGGTCATATAAAAAATTGTTGTTGCTAGGTATCGACATCGAAGCCTCCAACAAATGGTTGACCAACTTTAGACCGAAGCTTTCCTAACTTCAATTGAGGATGCTCCGCTCCAAATAAAAAATTATAAATGATACATTCTTCATGACTCCTCAACCACCAACTCCAGTTGTAGGTTATGCAACTGTGAAGAGGAGACCATCCAGCACATAACACCTGGGTGCAAAATATTGAGCAGCATCAGTCGTCATAACTCCTTCTGCAAGACCTTGCATTGAAGTATAGCTTAGTGTCAACCAACCAACCTTACTATTAGTATACTCCGCAGAGAATCTTGGGAAATGTTCAGGCCAAACTAGTGTGGGATCACACTATTGCCACTGACCACAGTGTTCATCTTCATCTAGTTCTACTTCTCAAGGAAGGACGAGCGATGAAGCAGTGCCGTTAGACCGGAATACTGTTGAAAAACAGTTAGAAAAAATCCGGTATCAGCTCATGGGCGGACGATATGAAGAAGACTTGGAGACTACAAAACATCGAAATAGTTCCAGTGGTAATTTAAGCGTCAGAATTAGTCCCGGAAAATTTACATAAAGCGCTCGAAACGCTCGATCTAAGAGCCGGGCTATACATAAAGATGCAAAAAGAGGCTGTCCTTGCAATCTGTACTATACTCCGAAGAGCCCTGTCGAGTAACAGTCTGGCCTAGTGGGCTTCAGTCTTGATTCGTACTGTCTCGAATAACTTGTCCAAAAATGAAATGATTGCCTCATGCAACACGGTCTCAGATTGAATCTGAAAAAAAATTGTATGACCGATCCTCATGAAAAGTCTTGTGGTAATGCAGACGATGTTGCGTTGGACTAGTGACGTGACACATCTTAATCACATCCGAAATGGGGATGTCTGCGACCGATGTGGAGTTGCAGCGATCGTGGAAAAATTGCGAGAGACGTGTCTTCGATGGTATGGTCATGTAATTCACACTAACGACAATTCAGTTGCCAAGACTGGCCTGAACATTGAAGTCAATAGTAAGCGAGCAAAAGGTCGGCCGAAACAATGGCGGCTTGATACCCTGAATGGGGATTTTAAGGCCTGACGACTGCATTCAGATCAGGTCTTTAATAGAACATAATGGCGCACCGACCACAACGAGCTCACCCCGCTTATGAACCGGACAAAGACTAGAGAAATGGAAGAAAAGGTTGAACTGCTTCGCAGTCTGCAGCCTTCAGAATTAAAACGACCAATTTAAGCTATTAGGTAGGTAGTGGTAGCGTTGCGGCTCCGTGAGGTCTAGCCCGAGGTGAAAGTCGACCCTGCCTGAAATATAGTAATGTGAGTCAAAGAACAAAAGCTGATAAAACATAAGAAAATCTAGCACTTTCAGTTTTTCCAGCGCGGAGATTTAGAGAAGCATGATTTTAAGTGAGTTCGAATGCAGTCATGGAGTAACTCTTCAGCGACGAGAGGGTGCAACAACACCCAGAAATTGCTCAAATCCCCTATCCACAGCGTATTATATTTCCAAAGAGCAGTCCATGTCTTAGAAACGCACTAATTGTTTGGCTACAACTTTTTGTTCATCAAGCTTTTTTCAATGATGGCAGGATATTCTGTAGTTAGGCGAGGTAAAATGTTGTTAGTCTAGGTGCACTCTTCCCCGACTGCGGTACTGCATTATTACACTCTGGTCTTTCAAAACTAAAGGTGAGTCTGGTGTTGGATCAATGCTTATCGCACCGATAAGGCGCGCTCATGTCCTGGGAACCGGTATCAGACAAAATATTGGCTGCGAGGTTTCGATCCAGAATGACGGATATCCAATAACACAGCGTTATGCACCAATGGAGACTTCCGATACAGAGGAAAAGGCTTTCTATGGACAACTCCATGCGGTCTAGGAGAGGCTTCCTAAAACTGACGTTATAATTGTAATTGATGATTTACCCTAGTAACAATTTTGACAGGTTTGTGGCATTTTACAGCTTATACTGACCCGTTATTTGTGGTACATCGTTCGGACACAGGATCTGCCTTACGGTGAATTGACCGGCAACGTATTTCATCTCAGATCTCGGTCAGCAGCAGATTTGGACGCCATTTGCTGGATGAGCATAGCAAGGGAGGAGCTGATATCGGTTTCAGGGAAGATCATCACTTGTTGATTGGTTGCTTTCTGTTACATATTGTGTTCGCATCTACTTACAGCGGCGAAATGCCTCGATCCCCCATGTTCAACACGGTCTGGTTTCGTGATCCGGCTGTGAGAGTATGAAAATTATGGTTCTTAACACACCTCAGACATTTTGAACAGCTCGTTGAAAAATATTAATGGGCGCCGGACCGCCGTCAAATATTCTGCAGCGTGTCCGCGTGGACGGCTACAACATTTGGCTGAATGTGAACATGGTTGCGAACCGAAAAAGTGTAAGAAACCCTGGTTGCCACGATGAGTGGAGGAGAATACGATGCCCTTTCGCTATAATATCGCGCAAATCACGGGTTGTGCAAAGTGGCGGAGAAGAACTCAGATTTAGACAAAAATCAATTCCCGAACCTAGAATCGAACCCTAGGTAAAGGCAGAAGAGTCAATGAAAATAGAGGGTACATGATAAATTTCCATTAAACTGACATTATTTTCTTCTTCTTTTTTCTTTTTCTTCAGCCTTTGTCCCGTTCACAAGCGGGGTCGGCTCGTCGTGATCGGCTTCGCCATTTGGCTCTATCGAATGCCTGATGCGGGTGCAATCTCGAGGCTTTCAAATCCCCATCCAGCGTATCAAGCCACCGTTGCTTAGGTCTGCCTTTTGGTCGTTTACCATCGACTTCGATGTTCAGACCAATCTTTGTAAGTGAATTCTCGTTTGCACGAATTGCGTGACCATACCATCGAAGACGCCTCTCTCGCAACTTTTCCACGATCGGTGCAACCCCATAACGATCGCGGATATCCTCATTTCGGATGTGATCTAAACGTGTGACGCCACTAGTCCAACGTAGCATTTTCGTCTCCATTACCGCAAGACGCCGTTCATTGTCTTTTATGGTCGGCCAACACTCAGAACCATAGAGAGCGACTGGACGGACGACATTGCGGTAAATTTTAGATACGTCGATCACAAAGGACACCAGTTGTGGAACGCCACTTCATCCAGGTTGCGTTAATGCGTGAAGCAATTTCATAACGCAGCTCTCCATTCGCTGATAGCGTTGACCCGAGGTATTTAAATCGCTCAGTTCTGGGCAGATCACTGCCGCTGACAGTGATTGTGCCTGTTTCATGGGGATCGGTCGTCAAAAATTCAGTTTTTTAGGTTCAATCTGCTACCGTGTTGCATGAGGCGATCATTCCATTTTTGAACAAGTTGCTCGAGATCATTTTTGCTATCAGATGCTAGGAAAACATCATCTGCATAAAGCAGTGTGTAGGGCGCTGGACGTTGGATATCCCGTGTGACGGTGTCCATAACAAGGACAAAGAGGAGTGGTGAGAGGGCACTTCCTTGATGAACTCAAACAGAGACACGAAGCGGTTTTGATACACTCGCCATACTTCGAACTTTACTTTTCGGATCGTGGTAGAGCAATTGAACCCGGCGCACGAGTTCTTCTGGCACAAAGTGTTGCCGTAAAGCATACCAGATGAGTTCGTGTGGTACACGGTCAAACGCTTTCTCTAGATTAAGAAAGGCAATGTAAAGAGGGCGATGCTTCTCACGGTGTTTCTCCATGAGTAACCGCGCAGCGTGTATTGTGTCAGTAGTTCCGCAGTTCTTGACAAATCCGGCTTGATTCACGGTTATTTCAACGATTTCGCGAATACGGTTGTCAAGAATGCGTTCAAAAATCTTTATGGTATGGGAAAGCAACCGGATCGGACGGTAATTTGAACATTCTGCTGGGTTACCTTTCTTTTTCCATATTGGAACAGTGGTATTTTCTTGCCAGTCAGATGGTGTTCTTCCTTCTTGAATAACCCGGTTAAAGAATTCACTGAGCCACAGTGTTGGGTCCCAGCTCTTCGCTTTCCAGAACTCAGATGCGATGTCGTCAGGTCCTGTTGCTTTCCCCGATTTCATTTGTTTTATTGCTTCCTCGACTTCAGTTGCGCTGACTGGTGGAATTGCTCCAAATGTCGGCAATGATTGTGGAAGTGGAGGATGAGCAAATTCTTCAGTTGAAATCTGCTCGAAGTATTCTCGCCATCTATCCGTTGCGGCTCGACGATCAGTAAGCAAAGTACCGTTCTTATCATTAATGCAACAGAGGTATTCGATATCCTGTGTGTGTTCATCACGGCTTTTAGCAAGTCGATACAGATCTCTCTGTTTTGATTCCATTGATTTCAATATAAATTTACAAGGAAGATTTTTTGTTACCTATTTATATTTTCAAATCTCCAATAAAGCTTGATAAATCGATCATTTCATCTTTTGACCACTTCAATTGTTTCACTGCATTATTAATATCCTTTGAAGCATTTTCTAAAGCTTTTGCCCATGATGGGACGTCATAGTTAGTACAATAAATAATTTCATTAACATCCTCGTCCAATTTGTAGCTGCAAATCGATTTGAAAAAACTTCGCAAATCATTCAAAACTTTCTCCCGTAGCGTCTCATCGCGACAAACGAGATTCAGGACGAATACACCTTTGTTGCCTATCAACATTTTCACATCATTTAGAACTGTCGGTTCAAGGAAGCTCGCTGGTGGACAACTCATGCCTAAGGACAGGTCTTTGCTGTCGACATCGAAGAGAATTGCGTTGAATTGTTTATCTGAAAATGAGAAAAGAACACAAAACCTATGAACTGAAGAAATCCAATTATTTAAGATAAGTTTTCAATTACTCGACTTTCCAGCCGCTCCCAAGTAAGCAATGCCATCCTCGATTACCACTTCTAAGCGATTATCTTGCTTTAGGTCGAAAAACTTTTCCGAAATTTCCAACATAACTGGGTCAATATCAATGGCAGTTAGTTTAGAATTTCTGCAAAAAAAAGACACAAATTGACAAAACAATTGAGCAAAATCAAAAATAAATTTATGTGACCTCGTAGGAATGATCTGTGAAAAACTTACACATGGAGAGTTATTCTCTTGAGCTTGAATGCAGGAAATAACGTTCGAATACAAGACAAGGTTACTTATATTGCATTCAAAAGAACTCTTATTGCTACTGTTTTAGGAGAGGACGTAATAAAGTGCGCATTGCTATTATTAACCTATCGGTGGAAGCAGTGCTCAAGCTGTTAAACGTAAGCGTCGTGAAGATCGATTGTACCATGTACAGAGATGCTTAACAAACTTCAAATTCTAGTAATTTTGTAGCAGCATGTACCAATGCTCCAGACAGGCCAAAAGGATCGAGAACAATGGAGGGAGATTTCACCAGCCAAGTAGGAGCGGAACCCATATTTCGGCGATACGTTGGCTCCCAGAGTTTACATAGGAACATCAATAGTAACGGACTGCAGATTATTCACGAAATGTTGTTGGAAGTACCTAGTTTGCGTGAAAAGCAATCCATAAACAAACGTGGGCCTCTTCAGACGGGACCACTTCCAACCAAATTGACTACGTGGTAATCGAACACCTTTCAATCTTGATTGACCAATATTTCGTTGGCATGGTATTCCGAACTTGAATAATAACACCACCTCGAACCCCTTCTCGTAATCAGGTAAGAGTGAACATTAAAGCTATTCGTAATGAAATCTTCCGTAACAACTATAAGGGAGATAGAGTATTAACAAATGATGTTCACAATCACCTGAAGAATGTTTATCATTTATACTACCACAAACATACTCAGCCCCAGTCGCCAAAAGAAGTCGGAACGACCCAGGATGTTGCATATCGGGCAATGTTACAATCTCAAAAACACCTGTCAAGAACTCCACTTTCCAAGTGGAGAAATGACACAGACAGAAAAATGAAGCGTGGAAAACCAATAAGGCTGTGAACTCGAGAATTACAGGGAGCAACCTCAACAGACGTGCCAGTTTTACCAACAAGTCAGTAAGGTGAATCCATATGCACTTCGACGCTCATCTTGTCGAGACAAAGAGGGAAATCTGATTTGGGGCATATTGGAGGAATGGACTGAGTATTTTTATGAACTGACCCATTCAACATCCTAAACGGTCTAAAACAGGGGTAGGCTCTATCATGCATCCCTTTTAACGTGGCCCTGAAAAAAGTATTCCGTGATGTCGATATAAATGCGAGAAACACTATCCTCTTCAAGTCGAGCCAACTACTGGTCAATGCTGGCGATATTAACACTATGGGCAGAACAATCCGAGATGTACAAACTGCCTTCATCCAAATCAAGGTCTTCGATACATAAATGAGGGCAAGGCGAAATATACGTCAGCATCAAACACGAAAAAAAGCAACAACAACAGCTACCACGCAAAGTTACTGCCACTCAAAAGAGCCTATTTCAGCTTACAAAAACTGTTTCGCTCGAAACGTCTCACAATAGGGTTACAGCTCCTACTGTACCAGCAGTCAGTCCTCATGTATTCCTCGGAGATTTCTAAGTAGAACAACTGCGAACCGTTCGCCGCCTTCGAGAGAAAAATTCTTCGAGGAATTTTTGAACCCCTACAGGAGGATGAATGATTCCGTAGACTATATAATGACGAAATTCATTAGTGATACCACGACCGCATGGTTGTGGATAAAATGCAGCTCACTAGGTTGCAGTGGGCAGGTCATTTAATCTGTATGGGTGAGGATAACCCAGCCCGGAAAGTCTCTACCTATGATAGCAAAAGAAGACTTGGCAAATCCTGTCAGATGGAGCAATGACGTAGAGCCGGACGCCAGGCAGCTTTTAGGGGCTTCGAATTGGTGGACCTCGGCGCAAAACCGAGATATATGGAGTTCGTTACTAAGGCAGACCTACAGTGATATCGGTTTCTGCGCCGTTAATGATGATGATCTCCAAATCGAATGGAACTGAAACGACGATGGCGGGCAGGTCAACAGCAGCGAATGAACAATTTACTGGGGCGAAATGTATTCTCCAAATAACGCGTCCCAAGATAGATCAGCCTCTTGTCTAGCAGCAATAGGAGGATGAATCTTAGAAACTGTTCAAGTGAAGGAGTTATTCCGCTGAAGAAGTGGTTGTCGAAATATGTGTACAGGGAAAAATAAATATTCTCTGGTTCTAAGGAACTGGGGAATTTTAACTTTTGGAATATATACCAAGCAGTTCATTAATTAATAATAAAGGTGTGGGATATCAAGTCAACACCTCATCATTGCAACAATGCATTACCTTTCTTATACAAAAGAAAGGAGATATCATCCAGTGCAACAATTATAGAGTTATCAAGTTGAAGTATGATAACATAGTCAGGATGAAACTAAGGGCAGATAAATGCACCAGGATCCTTCTTGAGATCATTCACCGTTACTAAAAATCAAAGACAAGGGGAGGGTTTATCCGGCATTTCTTTAAACTTGGCTTTAGAAAAAATTATCCGCAAGATTGAGGTAAGTGGGAAGAACAGAAGAGAACGTTGCTGCAGGCAAGAAGAAATGCATGGTGGCAATGTTAGCACCATAGACAAAAACATGCAATAGTATTGCTCAATTGAACACAAAGAAAATACGAGTCTTAGACAATGAAATGGTTGAAAACCAGACTGTATTCTGGGGTGGAAAAACACAGCCGATAAAAGTTTTTGCGACAGAAATCGGTTGCTACAGGACGTTAGGCAGCGGCAAACTATATTGAATTGGTTGAATTCGGTGGAAAACTGGGATGTATAGAACTCCTTACTAAGGCACCTTAGATCGATACCGATTGGAACAAATCGTCTCTAAAATTTTCACTCCGATTTTCTGGATAATTTCCCCGAAAGAACTTACACACTCAATATCACTTTTCAAGCCCGTAAACCTCCACTAACCAACAATATCATCCGAGAAAGAATTCTGTTACAAAGCAATTTTACGTCAGTATCGTCTTCAAACTCCATTCATCTGCAATGGAATCAACAGAAGATCTCAGAAGTTACAGGTTTCATAGGCAGCATACAATAGACGAAATTAAACGCTAACTCGTTCATCTAACCACGAACTTCAGCTTGAATTTGTTGGGGGAGAGTTCACGCTGCTAATCCACCAAACAGTATAGCATCGTGGCTTTCAGCTGAAACTGACGATAACGTGACCGAAGAACCTAATATGACTATTCAAGTCGCTGATAGTGAGGTTGAAATTTTGAATCTCTATATACCACCAGTATCCCGCTACCAACCACATATAAAGCTAACAATACTCCCTTATTGCCTGGTCCACATCGTCCTGTGTTCAGTGATGTTACCCTAATCTACGTATAAATAGAGATTCTAGAGGAGTATTGATCGCTCAATAATTGGATGCATTGAAGTTCTGTCCGCTGGACGTACATGCACCAACTCTTCTGACATTTCAATTGCTAGTAAATGAAGTTTATTGGCAACCCTTTCTCTCTCTTTCCTCCGATTATTATAAGAGTCATATAAGGCCTGCTAATCTACAACAAGCTGAGCGGTGCACCTACATTAATTATAAATCTCGTGGTCGCCATAGGTTACGTTAAAACGAATCATCGCTGTGATACGGTCCTTTGTATGTTGCGTTCAGCCCATCGTTAGGTTTGGCTTTTGTCTTATAAATATAGATTACTCAACCTCCTCTTTGTCAATATTGGCGGCGCTTTATCCATCAAAGGCTGTTAATACAATCAACACAAACAGTTTCTGGATAAAATCAGTTTTACATCGCTCTCCTATACAATTGAATTGCTACATATCTGGCTGGTGGGTAGCCTATAGCCGAATTTAGATACAATCAGCCCAAATCATATAGAAACTATCTATCTTAAAAAAAGTCAAGCGATGACGGTTTTACGGTTTCTTACCAGGGCAGGGGCAAATCGTCAGACGCTGCCTCACCTCTGCCCTGGGAGCAGCGTGACCGTAGGGGCTCGTAGAAGTTGAGTGCTCCTTTATATAATTCGTAGAACACGACATGCCTACGAATTATATTGAGCGCAAATCCGCCTTATTGACCAGAGCTTGGCCAGAGCTTCTCAAAATGAATACTATCTATCTTGCTAAACTAAGTTACAAACATAGGGCTTACATTTAGCCCTGCCGGAATGACGCTCTTCGCATAGTGATGGCAAGACCAGGAGAAGGCACTCTTTTTCAACTTCAATCAAGATGATGCTTTTGCCTCAACTTGTATAACAGTTTTCTCCAATCATCCAAAACATCCAAAGTACCAAACCCTGCGTGCAACCCCGTGACATTGTGCATATATTCAATTTAATCAAAACATTACGGCGCGGTCAGCCGGAAAGGATAAAACAGCAAGCCCAATAAGATTCGCAGAAAAAATCTCATCTTGCTCACGCAGCACTCTTTTCACAGTTTTTGAATACATTGCCGATGCACATATTCGAGCACTTCTTTAAAAATACCGCAACATCACTACCGAGCGTAGTCTCTCTTAGCCTGTTAAGCATGATGTTCAGCACCACCTCAATATTACTGGCTTCCCGATCTTTTCTAAAGTGCATCTATTACCACCGCAGAAGCTCGCAGTTGCGCGGAAAGAGCTCGAAGCTCTTTGCTGCGAAACCTCAACTTCTGTTTCGTATACTATTTGGGATAATGTTCTGGTCGCGTCTTCCTCTGAGTCTGAGCATTTAAAGCACCACAAGTGCCTTTTTCAACGCGTCCATGAGCCCGGTCTAGTTCTTAACTTTGAGAAATGCAAATTCTTGCAATCGCAGGTGAGATTCCTCGGCCACCTGATTACCCGTGAAGGCAACCAACCGGGGCAAGTCAAGGTGTAAGCGATTTCAAGCTTTGCGCTTTGGAAAATGGTTAAGGATCTGAGATGGTTCATCGGCATGTTAAACTTCTATCGTCGTTTTTTGCCCAAGGCCGCCCACTATCAATCGATCCTTAACGCCTTCTTGTCTGAGCCGAAAACCAAAGACTGATTGTTTGGTTTCCAGAGGCTGTCCAGGCGTTTGAGACCACCAAGCAACAGCTGGTGTGTTGTACACTTCTGGCATTCCCTCAGCAAGATGCACCTCTGGCCGTATTCGTCGATGCCTCAGACATTGCCCTAGGTGCGTACCTTGCAATTAAATACTTTCGGTATTCCCTTGAAGGTAGGCCATTCACATTGTTCACGGATCATAACCCACTCACTTTTGCTTTAAAACGAAATCCCTATAAAGCCAACTTCGGAGCTTGAGCTTTGTTAGTCCGTTCACTTCTGACATTCAACAAGTGTCTGAAAAAAATAGCATGCTTCCTGACGTTTTGTTACGTATTGCAGTGGTCAAGATCCCCGCTACCGTCGATTTTCCTGCAATCGCCGATGCTCAGAAGGACGACGCAGTTCTTTAGAGCTTGAGGACCAACTCTAAATACACATTTAGGGAGTTTCCTACCTTCGGCTCAACATCTAGTGTACACTGCGAACCTCAGACAAGGGACCAAGGCCATATATTCTGATTGATTTCCGAAAGGAAGTATTTCGCGCCATTCACGATCTGGCGTATCCTGGCATTCGGCCAACGAATCGGTTGGTCACTGCGAAATATTTCTGGCCGTCCGTGAACAAGGACATTAATTCTTAAGCCAAATAGTGAGTCGCATGCTAGATGTGCAAGACAACAAAACATGTGAGGAAAGAGGTAGGGATGTTCTCTCGTTCCACAAACATTTCCACACAATCCACATGCGAGACTCGCGCGGTTTCAGATATTACCTCACAATCATCGATAGGATCACGCGGTTGCCTGAGACGCAATGCCGAAGTTTAGGCCGCCACCAGCCATCAACCATGCGAAAAACGTGGCTGACGGGCCTAAGGATCTCGAATCTTGTACGCTTGTCTTAACCATGACGGACGCTCCACGGAAGCCGCTGCAGTCACCTTATGAGGGCCCCTTCGAAGTCCTCGAGCGAGGCCGACATCATTATATCCTCAACGTAGAGGGCACGGTCAAACGGAATTCCTTCGCTTGACTAAGGCACTTCGTCCAGTTAAAGTGTTTTATTCCACCATCGTGGAAAATCCAGTGAGTCTCTTCACTAGAGAGGACGCTGTTCTGGAAGACGGGTATGGAATGGGAATGTTCGTGGACATTGCAGTGGCATGGTGTCGATGAAACTTTAATTAAGTGGATCTATGACAAAGCAAAGATTGCTATATACTGAAGTGCGTTTTGATCGTTATCTGACAACAGAAGCTGCGAAAGGCTGCCCTCAAGGAGGTGTGCTATCGCCACTTCTGTGGTTTGCGTTGATCGACTCACTACTATACGAATTGCAGCTAGCTGTTTGCTAGAAGATATGGAGCTAATTTGAAACGTAAAGAAAACTGGGACGAACCAGAAGAATGCGTGTCAGGATATACTGACGTCTTCCACACTGGCGGCTCAAAAACACATGATTTTGGAGCAGGAGTCTACCTCTCGAATAAAAACGAAGTGAGCTTTTTCGCTTGGGACAATATACACCGGTCTTTCAAGCTGAAGTATATGCCATTCTAACGGCGGCAACTTGGGTGATTGACGAGCAGTTGGAAACGCACATCGGGATCTGTAGCGATAGTCAAGCTGCATTGAAGTTGTTGGGCAGTTCATCGATCACTTCCAAAATCGTTCAGGAATGTAGAAACCGACTGAACTCGGTTTTTAGATTCAATACGATGCGTAACTGGTCACTGTAGTGTAGAGATCTCGGATGCTTTAGCAAAAAAGGATTCAGGATTCGTATGCAGCAAATTGGGTTGTCAGTAGCATTGGGTTATGCTTCTATCAAAAACTGGGCCATAATAATGCTAAACACACCAAACTTTTCCTGTTAGAACCAACAAACATACTGTAAAGTTTATGCTGTCGAAGAAGGATGACTTGCAGAAGTGTTGTGAGCATTCAGACACGTAATGATTCATTAGCTGGGCATATGTTCAGAATAGCGGCTCTTCAAGAGAATGCGTGTCAATCGTGTAATGAGGTAACGGGATTCACGGAACATTTTCTATGTCAGTGCCCCGCCTATGGATGCATCAGACTTCCTGGTGCTCCAACTACAATGAATACCATCACATCTACAAACGGAAATCTTGCGACCACTAGGGATATCGAATTGGTGGACCTCGGCGCAAAACCGAGATGTCTGGAGTTCCTTATTAAGGCAGGCCTAGAGCGGATACCGGTTGTTGCGCCGTTGATGGTGATGACTAGGGTCTGAGTGCTCAGAGGTTTTGCCTCTACCTCACCTAATACACCTACACACACAATCGAGTTTTCATAGAAGCTAAAAAAGGAAATTGAACTAGTTTTGATACTCACTTACCTTATAACTTCGTGTATAAACATACACAGTCCGCCACCACCCAAACCAATAACGAGGATCTCGCCGGCACCAGTGCCACAAGTATTGACCGCATAATTCGCCCCAACAGTCATATACAGATGGTGTTGGCACGCCAAGTATCCCAAGTCGATTTTTTTCTTTGGTGGTTTACTCTTCGGTTTGACTAAATAAAATTCAGAGTTAAGACTGGGTGTAAGGGCATCGTGGGCGGAACTTACTTATTTTAACGAGCGCTTCAGATTGTATCACAGACTGATTGCTTAGGAACACCAAACGGCGATACACTTTTTTGTTTTCTCCTTCAATTTCTTCAACGATAAAGTCTCCGGAGAACTTGGTGGTGCCTTGATGTAATATTTCTCGTGTCCCGACATCTTGGCCCAGGGAAAGGAAAGGAATCTGAAGACAAGAACGTTACCCGGTCAGGAAAGGAAAAACAATGCATTGGGGTGAATAGGAGAAAGGTTGACAAAATGGAGGTGTTACGTTATTCACCTGTTCTTTTATTCCATGCGGCGACAGATTACGGACACTCTCAGCTAATTCGCTTTTGACTTCAACCAAACTTGAATATGTTTGGTCGCGATGCATCGTTACGATCGCCAACCGATTGTGGCGAGCAGTTTCTAACAGCTTTTTGCGACCCTGGGGCGTGGAGAAAAGCCATTCCACTTCCCTGCAATGGAAGTAGACGAAGTACTAGATACCCTTGTAGAACTACAAATTAGAAGCTACGGACCTGCCTTGTGGTACAATGAATGCTGCGTATTTCCCGTTACCCCGGGCCGGTGGCTGGTCTAGTATATGCACTGTGTAGCGAGGATTCTTCGTTCCTGGCTGGAAGAGGTCTATACGCACTTCATCTAGCCCAGAAATACTATTTTTACTCAGCCCGTTGCAAACGAGCGCAGCTCTTTGTATTGATGTGATGGCTTCGAACAATTCATCGGTGGTTTGCAGGCGTTGCATCTTGTCGCCCCCCAGGCATACTTCCAAAATCTTTGAAACGATTTGTTAAGCAAACGTTTAAGTGTATTTTCTTTGAGTTAAAAACCTTTTGCGGGAGCATCTTGAATTTTGTGGCGACCAACACGAAGACAGGCATAACGTTTCCGTCAGTGCTGGTCTCTGTCGTTTTCTGTTCAGCTTCGAAGCATCGCACGATGCGGAGCATACAATTGTTGCTGGGAAAGTATTGTAGGACGAATTTAAGGATGTGTTCTTGGAGGAGAGATATACAAATGTAGCGACCACCATTCCTGGAAGGTGAGATAGAATTTTTACGCATTTTGACAACGCTGAATGGATAAGGAGCATTTTACTTTAATACTCTTGAAACTTCTGAGAAGTACTTTCGAACGGTCTCCAAAACCCCTTCACTCTCGTCCGTCATGAGAGCATCCAATGTCCCCTTGTCCAAAGCAACAGAAAAGCTCTCATCCGGGAAGGTCATCATTGTTGCGTCCATTTGAAGGAATTTCATGTCGGAACGTTGATTTCTATTGACTTCCAGCATTTGTTTTATTACTACCGGAGATATGTCGATATTTGTTATGTCCCTGCAACGACAAGGGCGTTATTTTCTACCGACAGTCGCTACTTTGGAGGCAATCTCACCTGAAACCAATGTCGTACATGTCCATGCTTAGTTTGGAGTTTCCGCAGCCTACCATCAAGACACTGTCCTTCACCTTTATGTATTTATGCAGTTGGTCGCATAATTCTGGATATTCTCCGTACCTGCGAACCACAGATGAGAGGTTTAATCGCAACAATTCAAAGTTTAAATTGTCCCATTACCATTCAAATGCTTTTTTCCCCCGCTTTTTGAAAAAAGTATCCCAATACTCGGTTTGGCCGAATTCCTGACTTGTTTTCGGAAGAAGGTTCATAATTAAAGGATATTTACAAGAAGTCCGGCCCAAATCTATCGGAGCTGCACGGAAACGTAAACACAACTCGCACGTGTTTGACGTTTGACAGCTCCTATAAGAAACTTGTATGATAAGCCGGCAATCAAAATGAAAGGCTGTGTTCGGCAACATACTGTGCTGTGTACTGGTATTCTTGTGCTATAGTTTACTGATGACGTTTGATATATTCGTAACTGGCGTTATAAAGGTTTTACTTGAGAGTTTTATTCACAAAATAAGAAGTCGAGAAACCGGAAGCTGGACGCTTCAGTTATGTAAGGTTTTGTGTTTTGTGGATGAGTGTGCATTTGTCCCATTAGTACGTAGCGCGTGAGTAGCAATGACAGTATCCACTTTCGGGTGATATTGACATCCATAGTCTTGAATTTGCAAAGAGACGACAACTTTGACCTATAACCACTTTGTTAGAAACTTGAAAGGGTCACGCCCTATGTCGTAACCTCATCATCATCAACGGCGCAACAACCGGTATCCGGTCTAGGCCTGCCTTAATAAGGAACTCCAAACATCCCGGTTTTGCGCCGAGGTCCACCAATTCGATATCCCTAAAATCATGTCGTAACCTAGCATGCAAGATTTCATGGTGGGATGCAGCCAATTACTTAAAATTATAGTAATAGACTATTATTAACTTTATTTGAAAGTATAAATGAAATGGCCGTTTTGGTACTAAAATTTAAAACGACTCTAAAGCTTACAGAAATTTATTTATTTAGTCAAAATAGGTGCCAGTCGCTTCAAAATACTTCTCCCAACGAGATTCAAGAGCATTTATGCCAGTTTCGTAGAAGTCCAACTGTCGTGTTCGTTCCTAAATAGTTTTTCCGCCAAAAAATTTAATTAATTTTAATTTTTAAGAACAAGAAGTTTAAGAAGAATTTGTTTGCACTGATGAAGGGAACAAGTGGTTCCCGAAATATCGGTATTTGCAAGAATAAATACCCACACCAACGAAAAAGAAACAACAAGTTTTTATTATTTCAATTAATTAATCGTTGGAAACACCGCATAATTTCACTGATTAAAATTTTTTTTCACCGAATATCGTCATGTGGGGATTCAAATGAAAGGCCTTAATTAGTACTCTTCGAAACCGAAGAACTTAGTTTTGAGATTCGTTAAAAAGGCGGGTAGTGGGAGAGGTAGAAAGTGATGATTTATTTAACGGACCCATTCTCAGAAACTACTCAACCGAAAAATCTGAAAAAATCATGAAGCTGACTCTATACTCTATATGGAGCCCAGGCCTCAAAATACTCTTCATATCGATATCTGTTCAAATTAAGTTAATAATAGTATATTACTGGAAAATTGCTTGGGACTATGGGTTTTCTACAACAATGGCTCAGAAGCAGAACCGGGTTGTTGAGGATAACAATGAGAAGTGTTTTTTTACCTTTTGAAAATATGGAACGGTCTTTCACGCTGAGGTGTATGTTGTCTTAAGAGAATCATCCTGGGTAATTGATGAGTAATGGAAGGAAGGTCCATAACAATCTGCAGCGATAGTCCAACTGCATTGAGAGCGTGGAACAGTCCTCTGATCACCTCGAAAATCATTCGGGAAATAGAACTTTATTTCTAGATTCAATACGGTGGAATTAGTCTGTGGTGGTAAAGGGAATGAAACATCGGATTCTTTAGCAAAATGGGATTGGAACCAGTAATTGGAGTGTCAGTAGTCAGTAATTACTGGTTCCAATCCCATTTTACTGCTCTATAAAACTGGAAATAAGCTTTTCATAATGGTAGGTGAAGGAGCTTGAATGCTTCTAGGCACATCAAACTTTTCATGCCAGAAACAATCAAACATACTGCAGAGTTTATCCTGTCGAAGACTAACAGAATTATTGTGAGCATTCTGACTGACCATAATTCAGTAGCTAGACATATGTTCAGAACAAGGATTCTCCAAGATCAAACGTGCCCATTCTGTAATGTGGAAGCGGAATCCACGGAACATTTCCTAAGTCAGTGTCCCGCCAGACATTAGGTCTTTGGTGCGGATGCGCTCCAACTGCAGCCGGTAGAATCACATCGATCAACGGAAATCCTGCGATACATGAACGAATCCGAGGAGGAAGTAAGGAAGAAATATCCTTTAGACGGAGGAGTTGTCGACCATAGATTACTTCCGTTTGAGTGCTCAGAGGCTATCACTCTCTCCTACTTCACACACACACAGACATTAAGTGATTGGCAGTCAGCGGTGCTCTGGTTCTTCCATTGGCGGCAAAATCACCCTTTTATTGTCAGTTGGAGCATTGTAGTACTTGATTCGATATTGAGGATTAGAGCCTTTCCACGCTCGATGAATCTTCTTCCTCTGGAATATGTAAGGCATTCGGACAGATTCATTTTGGAACATTTCGGTAATCATCTCGCCATAGTCGACCGAGTAATGGAGGACATCAAGGCATTCGGACAGATTCATTTTGGAACAATTGGTTGTTAGGCATTGACACTAAATTGGTCCGTGGTTCGCACACTTCGCTCAGGTTGCCGGTTGGTGGCGACCTTTCTTTATTGAAAAGGGATTGCAGAATTGAAAAAAATTAATTATTTGCTTAAAAATGTGGCCACTGCAATAGCTAAATAGTTAACAAGTATGTGTGCGAAATTTGATCCGAAATGGTTCGATACTTTTTTTTTTAAATTACATCGCACACTAAAAACAAACACGCGTTTAAAACATTCACAGATTTTCACGGAAAACGCGTTAAAAGTTTTCACAACTGAATTTTTTGTCAAATTTAAATAATAGTTAATTGGGGAACCATAAGCTAGACACTTCAGATATAAAAGGTTTTATCTTTCCCTATTTGAGGGATAGGACTTTGTCCCATCTTTTAAAGATCTATTTACACAAAAAAAAATGGTCTGGAAAGCATTGTGTTGATAACAGTCAACTTCATAGGCTTCACACTAGGAGTTCAATATTATTAACAAATGTGGTGTTAAGTTACATTACCTACAAACAAATCGGAAACCGGGAGCTGTTCATCTTGTGTGAGAAACGCGCTGTTCACATTTCAAAATTTTCCTTGATATATATACATATGTATTTTCAAACTTCAAATTCGCCGTTCATGTTTGTTCACCTTATATGATGACAACGTCATACACGTCTTAGAGTGCAATAAATTCAAGTACACAATTTTGATTAGATTATGCACTATATTATTACTTACAACCATACCAAATTTTGTACTTCTAGCATGGACTTAAAGTGGGTTCCGGGTAAATTTCTAAAATATGGTAATATACTATTATTAACTTTATTTACGCAGATATCGGAATGGGATGTATTTTGAGGCCTAGATTTCGTATGGATGCACCATTGTGATTTTGTTCAGATTTTTCGGTTGGATAAGTTCTGAGAATTGTTACACTTTTTGGGGCACACATTTTGTGCCCCCACTTTCTACGTTTCATTCGGTATCAAAAATATCATCAGTACTAGTAGTAATTAAGCCCTTTCATTTGATACCCCACACCTATTCTATGTAAACAAAATTGATTGTTTTACACAAAACCTTAATGAACTTTTCCTTGATCTGCGAATTCTGGTTAATGTGCCTTTCTCAGCCTCTAATGTTTTTGGAACTATTATAACTTTTGCTTTTTTTCTGGCGGTTCGTGTGCCCATTTTTCTTAAATGTTATGTCGCTATGGCAAGTTCTACATTTCAAAATAATTTACAGCGCACCGAACGCACGGCTGAAATTAGTAATGCAATATGCTGCCCTTTTATTTAATTTTCGATCGATATCTGAATCGGAAATGCTTTTGAAATCATAGTTTCTTTTTCATTTATTAACACCAGTCACAACATTACGTGAGCTGAATATTTCGGATACTTTTCGCAATGTTTATGTACCAAAATTTGGGTAAATACTATAGGATGTACCATATATCCTGTAGCACACATTATTTGCATATAACAAGATGTTTATACAATAAGCGCTCGAACTTGCTAGAGCGCTCACGACTTGCTAGAGCAGTTCGCTGTGGAGACCAAACCTGATATAGTACCCATCAGTGAGCAGTACCAAAACAAGGACCCAGTTTCATGGCACTCTCTCTCTCTCTCTCTCTATCAGGTATCGCTGCCATCTGGGTTCGGGTCGGCACCATCCTTAGGGTTCTTACCCAGGCCGAGGGGACGGCTTTGTCTGGATTCGGTGTTCAGGGATAACGTTTATTAGTGTCTATCTTACACGGAATGAGACGATGCTGCTATCTTAGGCACAGATGAGCGGATCCTGGTCGGGGGTGACTTCAATGCTAGGGCACTTGAATGGGGCATGCCTCACACAGACTCCAGAGGGAAACAAATTCTGGAAATGGCGGCGAGAATAGGACTGGTAGTTCTAAACATCGGATGCACTCCAACCTTCCGGCTCTGGGTTGCGAGGGAACCTTCGCGTCGGAATCACTAGTGTCGCTGGTGGACGGGTGGCGAGTTCTGGAAAACTTCTCGGCAAGCGACCATCAATACATTGCGTTCGAAGTGGTGAAAACAAACTCTCGGTGTGCGCCACCCCGCCATTCTTTCTGTGCATGAAACGTCGTGAAAGTGAACACGGAGAGGTTTGTCGAAACACTTGGAACAGCTAGAGCCGTGCTGGAGAGTACTCCTGGGGGTGGTGACGCTGGAGCCGACACTGTCGTAAATTCAGTTATGAACCTGATAACGACGCCCTGCTGAGCCTCCATGCCCAGGAGGGCATCGAAACGTGGCAAACCTTCTATGTATTGGTGGACAGTGGAAATCGCAGAGCTCTGGAAGTAGAGTCACACGCTCCGCCGCTTAGCACAACGTCTAAGCGACCGGGAGGAGGCATGTACCATAGTGACGGAGTACAAATCAGCCAAAAGGAGACTCCGCAGCGCAGTAAACAAGAGCAAAGCTCGCTGCTGGCAGGTTCTGGTCGACGAGGTGAATGGAGAGCCATGGGGACTCGGTTACAAACAAGTAACCCGAAAAATCGGGGCCCTGCGAAAACCCTGTTCACTTAAGGCCGAGCAGATGGACCGTATTGTAAGGGCAGTGTACGTATCCCGTATGGGATGATGATGTCGGCGCAGAGGACTGTCCGCTTTTCTTTATAAAAGAGTTAGAATAGGCAGTCCTCTCTATGAAAAGGAAGAAGGCGCCAGGACCCGATGGTATTCCAGCAGAGATATACAGACTGGTATTCCAACACCGGCCATACCTACTGCTCGGCGCATTCAACGCTTGCCTGAAAGAGGGCACTTTCTCTGCTCGTTGGAAGGTGGCGAGGCTTGCGCCGATCCACAAAGGGAAAGGCGACCCCGAGTTGCCGTATTTATACCGACCCGGCAGGGAGATCCACAGTTGATGCTGTCATGTAAGTCATGGATATCGTTCGACGAGCGCAGGCACATAGCCGCCAAACTCGGTGGGTGGTGCTCCTCGTAACGCTTCACGTCAGAAACGCCTTTAATTCGGTAAGATGGAAAGACATTCTAGGCACACTAGACAATACTTTCGCCGCACTATCTCTTACGGATATTGAAAGACTATCTGAGGAACCGCTGCATCTCTATGGAACACTAGAGGGTCAGAGGAGGATGGAGCTCACGGCGGGGGTAGCACAAGGATCTATCTTTCCTATGGAACGCTACCTATGATAGTCTACTTAAACTCGACATGCCAGAAGAGTCGCGCCGGGTCGCTTATGCAGATGATGTCGCGGCGCTTGTTGCTGGACACACTGTCGAATAGGCGTAAAGCAGACTCACATATTGATACGACGGGTAAGCGGATCGATGAGTACTCATGGTTTCAACCTTGCACTAGAAAAAATCGAAGTAGCCATCCTGAATAAAAAGAGAATTCCGACCCTGAGTTTCATATTGTTCGGCAAGTTGATAATCGAGTCAAAAGCAGCGGTAAAGTATCTCGGGCTGACTCTTCACTCAAAAATGAGCTTTTTTTTTAGCAAATCAAAGCAGTAGCGAACAAGGCTGCAGCTAGAGTTTCGACGTTAATTAGGCTAATGCCAAACATTGAGGTCCTATGGCTCTTGGCAAGGAGGTATATCGTAAACGTCTCGCGCAAGTATAGAGACGGGGAGCTTTGTGCGTGGTGTTCGCGTACTGCACTGTCTCTGAACTATCCGTGATGGTGATCCCGGGAGTGATCCCCGTTACCCTTCTTGCTAAGAAGCGCGATTGTTCCTCCTGAAGGAAGGCAACGCACTCTAGACGAGTGGCAGCGCTCTTGGCAAAATGAAACTAGAGGCAGATGGACTGCGCGGCTCATCGGCAACTCAGGTGCGTGGCTGAATCGGAAGCATGGTGAGACTGACTATTTCCTTACCCAATTGTTAAGTGGGCATGGAAGTGTTCAGTGTTACCTGCACAAAATTGGGAAGGCGCGAACTCCGGATTGTGTGTTTGCAATGGAGTTGTAGACGAAGCCCATCACACTTTTTTTCTTGAGGAAGGTGGGATGAAGTTCGGCAGCTTTTTTTTCTTCAGCCTTTGTCCCGTTTACAAGCGGGGTCGGCTCGTCGTGATCGGCTTCGCCATTTGGCTCTATCGAATGCCTGATCTGGGTGCAATCTCGAGGCTTTCAAATCCCCGTCCAGCGTATCAAGCCACCGTTGCTTAGGTCTGCCTTTTGGTCGTTTACCATCGACTTCGATGTTCAGACCAATCTTTGCAAGTGAATTCTCGTTTGCACGAATTGCGTGACCATACCATCGAAGACGCCTCTCTCGCAACTTTTCCACGATCGGTGCAACCCCATAACGATCGCGGATATCCTCATTTCGGATGTGATCTAAACGTGTGACGCCACTAGTCCAACGTAGCATCTTCGTCTCCATTACCGCAAGACGCCGTTCATTGTCTTTTATGGTCGGCCAACACTCAGAACCATAGAGAGCGACTGGACGGACGACATTGCGGTAAATTTTAGATTTGAGACGTTCGTTGATACGTCGATCACAAAGGACACCAGTTGTGGAACGCCACTTCATCCAGGTTGCGTTAATGCGTGAAGCAATTTCATAACGCAGCTCTCCATTGGCTGATAACGTTGACCCGAGGTATTTAAATCGCTCAGTTCTGGGCAGATCACTGCCGCTGACAGTGATTGTGCCTGTTTGATGGGGATCGGTCGTCAAAAATTCAGTTTTGTTTAAATTCAATCTGAGACCGTGTTGCATGAGGCGATCATTCCATTTTTGAACAAGTTGCTCGAGATCATTTTTGCTATCAGATGCTAGGAAAACATCATCTGCATAAAGCAGTGTGTAGGGCGCTGGACGTTGGATATCCCGTGTGACGGTGTCCATAACAAGGACAAAGAGGAGTGGTGAGAGGGCACTTCCTTGATGAACTCCAACAGAGACACGAAGCGGTTTTGATACACCCGCCATACTTCGAACTTTACTTTTCGGATCGTGGTAGAGCAATTGAACCCAGCGCACGAGTTCTTCTGGCACGAAGTGTTGTCGTAAAGCATACCAGATGAGTTCGTGTGGCACACGGTCAAACGCTTTCTCAAGATCCAGAAAGGCAATGTAAAGAGGGCGATGCTTCTCACGGTGTTTCTCCATGAGTAACCGCGCAGTGTGTATTGCGTCAGTAGTTCCGCAGTTCTTGACAAATCCGGCTTGATTCACGGTTATTTCAACGATTTCGCGAATACGGTTGTCAAGAATGCGTTCAAAAATCTTCATGGTATGGGAAAGTAACCGGATCGGACGGTAATTTGAACATTCTGCTGGACTACCTTTCTTTTTCCATATTGGAACAGTGGTACTTTCTTGCCAGTCAGATGGTGTTCTTCCTTCCTGAATAACCCGGTTAAAGAATTCACTCAGCCACGGTGTTGGATCCCAGCTCTTTGCTTTCCAGAGCTCAGATGCGATGTCGTCAGGTCCTGTTGCTTTCCCCGATTTCATTTGTTTTATTGCCTCCTCGACTTCAGTTGCGCTGACTGGTGGAACTGCTCCAAATGTCGGCAATGATTGTGGAAGTGGAGGATGAGCAAATTCTTCAGTTGAAATCTGCTCGAAGTATTCTCGCCATCTATCCGTCGCGGCTCGACGATCAGTAAGCAAAGTACCGTTCTTGTCATTAACACAACAGAAGTGTTCGATATCCTGTGTGCGTTCATCACGGCTTTTAGCAAGTCGGTACAGATCTTTCTCGCCATCCCGAGTGTCCAGTTTATCGTAAAGATTTTTGAAATGGTTCGCTCGGGTGACAGCGACCGCTTTCTTTGCTTCCCGGTTGGCATTCTTATAAATTTGCCAATTAGCAGGCGTTTTATCGTCGAGAAATTTGTGGTAGAGGCGTTTCTTTTCACGGACCTTCATTTCAACATCATCATTCCAAAGCCAAGTATCTCGGTTGATGTACCGCTTACCCGGCTTGGTGACCCCGAGGGTTGCAGAGGCCGCTTTGTGGATCGTGTCTTTCATTTGGTTCCATGATTCTTCCACATTCGTAATGGTTGGCAATCGTATGAGTGAGACCGTTTCTTCGTTCTTCTCACCAAATCGCCACCATTTAATGCGCGGCGGGCCAGTGCGTTCCTCACGCCGTTTTATCGGTGGCTTAATTCGCAAGACAGCAATCAACGGCCGATGTTGAGGTGCGATGGTCTCATAGGGAACGACTTTGCAATCAGTGACAGTGGTAAAATGTTGGCGTCTTATGAGAATATAGTCGATTTGCGTTTTATTGTTCCCACTATAAAATGTGGGAAGATGAGACAATCGTTTGATGAACCATGTATTCATAAGTACAAGGTCATGGGTGTCCGCAAAATCGATTATACGTTCGCCACCTTCATTGCGCGTTCCGAACCCCTTTCCCCCATGGCACCTGTTACCGTCTGCCTTTTCACCCACATGACCATTAAGGTCGCCGGCAATGATTATGTAATCATCAGCAGGCACGTGACAAGTCTTTTCATCGAGAAGTTGCCAGAAGGCATCTTTCTCGGCATCAGGTCGACCTGCCTGTGGTGCATACGCGGTGAAGAAGTGAATAGTGCGATCAGCTGATATAATGGTGAGCTTCATCAGCCGATCATCAAATCGTTCGACTTCTTTAATGGCATCACGGAAACCCTCTGAGATGGCAATGCCAACACCATATTGAGTGTGTGGGTTACCAAAATAGAGAAGTTTGTAGCCATTTTTACCGCGTTCGCGTTCAATGTCGCAGCTTTTGGCACCAGACCATCGGGTTTCTTGCAGAGCGCAGATGTCAATGCACCTTTTCCGAAGGGCTCTTGCGAGTTCCTCGGTCTTTCCAGTTAGGGTACCAACATTTAGCGTGCAGACACGTATTTGTTTTGTTCGTTGTGTGTGGACTAACTTGCTTACGTCCTGACGCCGTCCATGCGTCAAGAACCCTTGCCCATTTCTCGACAGGACCGGGGCCCGTCCTGCCGCGTCGACTGAGGTGGACGCCCTAGCATTTCTCCGAGGCCTCTGACTTAATCCGATCATCATGTTTGTAGCGACATTCTATGCATTTTCTTGGTCGACCTGTCGCGGGGCCTGTCACCAAGAGAGATCAGGTAGGATTTAGCATAGTAGAATAACTCCAACTATACTCTATTTATCTCTTTCCCTGATCTCAGCATTTTATTTTTGTTTTACTGAGGATAGTACAGGGTACGTTGCCTCAAACCCTCCTCCTTTACCTGGGCTTGGGACCAGCATACTATGTTAATAGCATGGCGGAGTTCACGAAGTTCGGCAGCGGCTCTATTTAAACACAGGGGATCTCTCTCCAGACAACATTGTCGAAGAGATGCTTGGGAGTGCTGACAGGTGGAACCGTGTTGCCCAGTACGTTCCTTCTTGTTGCTAAGGAGAAAGAGCTCAACCGGTGGGGGAGCCGGATGGCAGGAGGTTCCTTGAACTGACAGTTCCCTCCCTCCTCTCCCCTCCTGTTAGTGAAAGAAATTCCCTGATTTGAAGGTTCAGCAAGGCGGGAGAGTTCAGGGACTACCTCGAAGTAATATGACAAACGGTTCCAGGTTAGCTTGACGATGGAGAGGCGTTTAGTTGGTAGTCTGACGACGTACCAAACCAGGAATCCAACACTGTGTGCGTAAATACATTCACTTATCCTACCCCAAAAAAAAGATGAGGTGGTGGAAGTTGCAGCAATCCACGAACCCCGCACAATTACCGTCGCTGTCACCAAGACTGAGTTTCCCCATCACATGTCCGAGCAAGGTGCTGTCAGATCCGACCTTGGCATTCAGATCACATTGTTATCTTTAAGAAGCCTTCCCTGAAATACTCGTAGAAACATCCTTCTTTACTACATCGGAAGTCTTCGTTGGTGCATAGCAATGTACAATTCTGATGCTCCTCTACTTGGACCGCAATCTTGTAGTTGGAAGTCTGGCAGAAACCGGCTCCTAGGGCAAGAGAGCGCGCCTTGCGGTAGAAATCACAAGCAAGTCAACACCAAATTCGCGTTTGTTGCCACTTAGCTTTCCATAATACAAAAGCACATTGTCGCAAAAGAGAGAGGAATATCCTCTACAGTCCCACCATCTTACTTCGCTTAGGCCCAGAATGTCCAGCTTATGCCGCTAGAATTACCGTTGAAGAAAGCGAGCATTCTGAGGACTCTCGCTGCCGTTATGTAGAAGCATGCGCACATTCCAGAAATCAATCATAGTCCATTTTCGATAACTGAAGGTCGTTTGCTGTGAGGTCGGCCATTATCCGAGCCATTGTAGACGTTTCGGTAGTAGTAAAGTTTCAAAATTTGCAGGTTGCTAGTCCAAAAATTTCTATTCCTATTAGCCAGCTGCTACGATAAGTACGGAAGATTTTGAGGGTATTTTAAAGGCCTAACTCAAAGGGTATAATAATAAAAGAATAAATAACATACATACGCATAATTCATCTTATATGAAATTCTTCTGAAGCGTAGTCGCGAATCTTAATTTTTTACATTATTAAAAATGCTTGAAAGTTGTTATAGAAATTAAAAGAAATTAGAATTAGCCAAAATTTATTTTCTAATTTCTTATAATTTCCAGTTTCCAAGTGCTTTAAAAAAGGACGCCTTTTTAGCGATTGTGTAATAACGTAAAAGATGCGGCATGGTTCATCCAGACTTTAGAAGGAAGCGGACCCTAATGGGTGAGAAGAGAGGGAATTTTAAAAACTGGATGCACACGAACAATCAGCGGGCGTGTTGCGAGTTCTGGAAAACCCCAGCGAACGACCATCAATACATCGCCTTCGAAGTGGTTGACGCCCTCGAACAGCCCGACACACTCCCTGCGCCTCAAATGTCGCAAACGTGAACATCAGGAACCTTAGAACAAGTAGAGGCGCGACGAAGGACATTACCAGAGGTGGTAGAGCTACAGTCGACACTGTCGCAAATTTGGTTATGCTAAACGGAAGACACCTTCTCTTGCCGAGCTGCAAAAAAGATATCATTAGTTTCTCCGTTTGGCACAATGTTTACGTAATCGTAATCGGATGGTACGCATCAAAATGACAAGGTAGGGATCAGCTAAAAGTAGACTTTGCAGCGTGGTATACAAAACTTGGTGCTGGGCGCGGGGTTATCATCGGTTATAAACTGATCACCAGAAAGATCAAAGTTCACTTAGTGCTAAGAAGATGTACCAGTTTCGGTTGATGGACCAAGAAAGGGAAGTTTCTCCTCTTCATTCCTCTCCATAAAAAATAAGAAGGCATTAGGATCCGAGAGTATCCCGGCAAAGTTGCGCAAGCTGGTGTTCCACCATCGACGGGACCTACTCTTCAGTGTATTCAATGCTTACTTGGTGGAGGCCATTTTTCTTGTCGTTGGAAAAAGTCAAGGTCGGCGCAAATAAGCTAATGAAAAGGAGACTCTGAGTTGCCGCCTACATATTGCTCGAAAAGCTCATGAGGAGTAGACTCGCCGAAGTGATATGTCCTGCCGAGGAATTATCCCCAAGAAGATAAATTCAGTTTTAGAGTAGAAGGATCCACAATAGATGTTGTCATGGAGGTTGCAGATGCTATTCGCCGAGCTGAGGCGTAGAGGCGTAAACACAAAGCCTTATTAAAATCGGTTTACTGTCTGTCGGTCGGTCTGCCTGTCTGTCCGTCACACGCATTTTTCTCGGAGATGGCTATAACGATTAACACCAAATGTGGTGGAAAGATGGAAACAGTGAACGGACGCGCATACAGTAAGTTACATCGTTCAACGTCGAATTTAAGGAGGGTCCCCATACATGCAAAACAGGGGTATACATTTTTTTTTCACCAAATGTAGTCATGCGGGGTATCAGATGAAAAGTCTCGGTTAGCACTTTCCGAAGCTGATCTTAGTTTTGACATTTGTTGCAAAAGTGCGGGGGGTTGAAAGTGATCATTTCTTTAACGGGCCCATTCTCAGAAACTGTCCAACCGAAAAATCTAAAAAAAAATCAGGAGATTGTAACTATATGGTGCCTAGGCTCCGAAATACCTTAATAATAATAATCGTTGGCGCAACAATCCATGTTGGATCAGGGCCTTGAAGTGTGTTAGAGCACTCCATTCAAGACCGTAACGGTACACTAGAAGGCAATGTGGTCAGTATTGCACTCGCCCGAGATTATTACCCTGATTTGACTCAGGTACTCATTCACAGCTGAGTCGACTGGTATCCGACGTCAAATCACGATACAAATGCCACTGCCAGCAGTGAGATTTGAACCGCCGACCTTCCGTACGACGTACCTTCCACATCGATACCTGTTCAACCAAAGTTACTAATTGTGTATTACTATAATTTTTAGTAATTGGCTCCGAAACCCCCCTTAAGTTCAGCAATGCAGGCTATAGTATGGACCATGATTCTGTCCAGTTTGGCGCCATTATTAACAAAGTTAAAACAGGTCAAAGTTGCATTTCTGTGCAAATTTAAGACTTTGAATGTAAATATCACGCGAGAGTGGATATTCTCACAAAATATCTAAGTATATATTATGTGCTAGGTCCTAATCCGACAAACGCATACTCAAATCGCTTTATAAAAGAAATACACAAAACCTGTCATACCTGAAGCGTCCAGCTTCCGGTTTCTCGACTTGTTTCTGGTGGAATTTAGGAAGGTATTTATCGGTAACTTTACGCAAACGCATTTGATCTCTGTACGGTCAACAGTTTTCAGAAAGATGTTGTGAAACGTTGACAGATGGACCCGTTTTGCATATTATGGCCAGGCTTTTGCTTCGAAAAAGATAGAGCTCGACCGGTGCGGGAACATGTGGCAGGTGGTTCTTGGAACTAATGATTCCTCCGCTCTTTTGGTGAAAGGAATTCCCTGACGCTAGCCCACAGTAATGTGTCAAATGGAGGTATTCAATTGGTAGTCCGACGGCTTGCCGTTACAGAAGCCCAGCAATTAGTGCGTAAACACATTCACCTACTCTGCTGAAAACAAGTCAAGATACCGGAAGCTGAGCGCTTCGGGTAAAAGGCTTTGTGTTCATCTTATATGATTAACTCCCTATGCACGGTTCGTACATAGCAAAAAATGCAAAATATTCCTTCATTAATTGCTAAAATCTAGATATACATATGTACATACACATCAAAGACATCAATATTTTGCTAATCCTAAATAAACAAAGGTTGCCTACCCAAATTGATCTGACACATCTTCAGGTATTTCCACTTTACCGGTGCACAAAGTCATACAAATATGTACGTAAAGTAAATACCACTGGTACTAGCGTACACACAAGTTTATCCTATTGGACACTGCCCGCAAAATTAATTAGCACATACATATACAAATGTCTGTCTCGAGTAATTGATACTGATATACAAATAACTAAAAAAAGCTAGAAAAGGAAAATTAAAATGTCCTCATGGACAACGCAGTTCATACAACTTCACTTTATATGATGATAACGTCATACATGTCTTAGACTGCATTAAATTTTCATGAAATACAGAAGTTGCAAGGACAATAACTTTGTTAATAATAGTTGGATTTCATTCAAACTTCTCAAAGTTATGTCTTATATTATCCCTTATACCAATGCCAAACCTTGTACTTATAGGATGAAATTAAGGGTTTTTTTGGGTAAACTTCTAAAATATAGTATTGTACTATTATTCACTTTATTTGAGCAGATATCGGAATGGAATGTATTTTGAGACCTAGATTTCGTATAGGTGCACCACTGTGATTTTTTTAGATTTTTCGACTGGATAGGTTCTGAGAACGAGACCTGTTGGTGCACACATTTTCAGCACTCATTCCCCGATGTTTCACCCAATATCAAAAATAAGATCAGTACTAATCAAGCCCCTTCATTTGATACCCCACATGGCTACATTCTGTGAAAAAAAATGTACACCCCCTTTCACATGTATGGGGAACGTCCCTTCAAACTTAATACAAAATGGCGCCACTTACCATATGTAAAGGGGTTCACAGATCACACCTTCTCATCAAATTAAGTGACAATTGGTTCAGCCGTTTTCGAGTAAATCGGGTGTGACAGACAGATAGACATTGAAAAGGTTTTAATAAGCTTTTGTTTCACACAAAACCTTAAAACTAAAATATTGGAAGAATGGAAAATAAAACATAAGAAAAGCTCGGAAATTAGAACCATTCATTCTCAAAATATGTCAAACAAATTGAACAATTTTTACTATTATTAATTTTTTTTTAATCTTACGGGTATTAATGAGTAGAGAATTCGAAATGAGGTACTGGTGAACTTAGTGTCGTTCAGGTGTTTAGTCCGAAATTTGAAAATGTAGCTATCTCAATTACCACTAAACTGGGGTGTTCCGTCCCCTCCTCCGTCAAGGCTTCTCATAGTGTAACCAGGACACTCGGTTTTCTATCATGGGTATTGCCTCTATAGACTTTCTGGACTGCTTGATCTTCACCCATATGGATTTGGTGATCCATTTTTTCCAGAAGCAGCTATTCAGACGTTGTCGCAATTTCGCCATGGGAGCAGGTAGGACATCACAACAGCAGCTTCAGCACAGAACCCTGTGTGACATGTTTGGAAACAACGTATTCCTTATGTTCGCCGTCGGTATCGCATTAACGGACATCTAGTCAACGGTAAATCATCAGGGAACTTCTTGTTAGGCTCTTATTATCAATCATTGTATTTTCGGCTAGGAAAGTAACTAATTTCATAGCGTCAATGATTGATCTGAATCTCTAAATTGTTTTTGGGAGAACACACTCTGCTTCGCTTCTCATAGATTTGCTTAAATGGATTCTGTTTTCATTCTTGCAATCTACTCTCCTTAATGCAGTTCATCATCATCACTATTGGTGTTACAACCGGTATCCGATCTTGACCTTCCTTAATACGGAACTCCAAACATCCCAGTTTTGCGCGAAGGTCTACCAATTTAATTCAATCTACGCTCTCGCTCCACCTAAAGCAGAGTTTTCCACGGCTTTTGTGCCTAACATGGATATTGGCCTTGCAACCGTCTCATGTACCACCAATTGAATCGGATCTACAAAGAAGCGGTTTGGTATCGCACATAAATTTCGACGTTATATGGGCTACAGAATTCTATATCCGTAGTTTTTCTTGCTAGAAACCCTAGTCTACGAGGAATAAATGAAGACTGCCAAGATCCTTGTCTTGTACAGTACGAACTCCGCCCCAAGCGGGAGATGTTTTGAACGGAAGAGTTTTTGTAAGCTGAAGTAGGCTCTGTTCGTGAATTTTATCGTCATAACTTTTATCAACGGCTTCAAAGTTTTATTCTCCTATTTTTATCGTTTTCAGTTTATCAGTGCTATTGACGTTATTTTGTTTTTAATGTTGATTTGGCCAACATGTATTTGATCTTTCCTTCATTAATGGTCATCTCAAGATCTCAGCCCGCCCGCTCGAGCTGCATGAAGGCACTTTGTACATTTCTGTTCTTCCCATGGTATCAATATCGCCAGCATAGGTCAGCAGTTGGGTGGACTTGAAGAGGATGGTGCTTCTCGCATTTACATCAGCATCCAGATCACTTTTTCCACGGCCAGATTAAAAAGGATGAATGATAGTGCATACTCATTGTGAATGTTGACTGTTCTGGCGTATCCGGCCCAGCAAGTGAGTGTAGAATTTCTTATAGATGGTACTTAGCAACGTGATACCACTATTATTGCTGCACAACGTGATATCCCCCTTTTTATGTATTGGGCAAATAATGCCTGGTTGCCTCAGGCATTGATTCGCTTCCCACACCTTGAGCATCACTTGATGAACCTCTTGGTGTAGTTTTCTGCCTCCATATTTAACCAGTTTGACCGTAATTCAATCGGTACCTGGCGACTTATGATTCTTAAGCCGATGAAATAAATGGGCTGTTTCTTCCATGTTTGGGGGCAGCATCTGTCCATCATTTTCTGCTGGCGGGACCTCCAGCTCGCCTATAATCTCGTTGCTGAGCAGTTCATTAAAATATGTAACCCATCGCTACAAAATGTCTATACGATCAGAAAATAGACTTCTCTCTTCGTCTCGACAGGATGAGCATCGAGGTGTATATGGTTTCACCCTGGTGACTTATTGGTGAAACCTCCGCGTCGGATGCGATTGGTCCCTGCCGTTCTGTTGCTAGTTTATACTCATCGTCGAACCAGTTGTTCCTATTTTTCAGCGACTGGGACCAAATACATCTTTGGAACGCACAAAAGATAACTTTCTGCTGGTGGTTGTGAAACTAATGGTCGATGCTGCATCTCCAGGACTTCTGTTAACTAAGGTGATTGTGGCATCCATTTCCCTCCTCGCTGGAGAGGCCCACGTTTGTTTGTGGACTGCCTTCTGTGCAAACCAGGTTGTTTCAGTAACCATTTTCTGCGACATTGCTAATTAAATAATCCGCAATCCGTTATCATTGGTGTTTTTATGCGAGCTAACCTATCGCCTGAATATGAGTTCGGTCCTCACTTGGCTGTTAGAATCTTCAAGTATGATTTTGGTATTATACCTGGGACAGGCTTCGTGGGTCCGTTCTACTGCCTCGTAGAAGTTATCGTTTTCAGAGTTCGCTAGCACATCTCTTGTAACATTGTTACATCAGCCTTATTTTGGGCCCGGGTATCGACTCATTCCTTTTCTGTTGATGGAGCGCACGTTCAATGAGAAAATGCTTAAAAAATGGTTGAAAGAGACTAGATAATTACATTTAGAACTTCTAAAAAAGTAAAACAAACATAGTTCTACATTAACACATATTAATAACAATTTTTCTTTTTGTTTTATTCAAAAAATTTAAAATTTTTCCCAAAATCCTTATTCGTCACCGGAAACTCTTTAATACGATCGAACATCTGACCTCCATCGTATCTTTTTTTTAAATTATAAGTACGGCCAAATGAGTAACGAGAAATAACCATATTTTTTTAATATAACCAAACATCAAGTAGACTATAAATGTTCGTTTCTTTTATAGTAAGTAGTTTAATTATATTCATTTCTTCTTGGCTCTAAAAACCCTTTTTTCTAAAACTTTAAGATTTTTCTTGACTTCCACATTATCTGGGGCTACACTTTGGGCTGAAATAAAATACGACTTTGCTTTCTCATATAATCCTTCTAATGCTGTAACGACTCCAAGATTATTGAGGGCAGCACCGTTAAAGGCATCACAAGCTAGACATAATCGAAGGCACCTTTTCGTTAGTGCATCGTCGGATGTTGTCTGTAAGAAAAGATTAAATACAGAATATATTACTAGGGTAACTATTACGTATGTAAATTGTTTTGGCTTAGAGGGTATATCTAAGTAAAAATTTTATCATCAACATCATCATCAACGGCGCAACAAACGGTATCCGATCTAGGCCTTTCTTAATAAGGAAATCCAAACATCCCGGTTTCACGTCGAGGTCCACCAATTCGATATCCCTAAAAGCTGTCTGGCGTACTGGCCTACGCTATTACTGCATCTGAGGCAGGGTCTATCTCGTCTTCTTTTTTTACCATAGATATTGCCCTTGTAGACTTTCCTGGCTGGATCATCCTAATTCATACGGGTCAAGTGAATCGGTGGGCCTATTGAGCAGGATTTTTCCACAATCAGACGGTCATGGTATCGCTTAGGAGGATTCTTTTCTCGGTTCAATGTCTGTCTGTCTGTCACACCTTATATCTCAGAAACGGTTACTTCTATTGATATGAAGTTTAATAGGAAGATGGAATCCGTGAATCTGATTGTATGCATAGTTGCCAGTTGTGTAAAAGCTGGGTGTAAATTCTTTTTCACCGAGTATAGCCGTGTGGCGGATCAAAGGCTTAAATTAGTACCTTAAGAAGCGGATATTTGTTTTGACATTGTTTCAAAGAGGAGTAGTGCTGGGGTCTGAAAAAGATCAGTTAGTTCCTTCAATGACCCATTCTCAGAAACGACCCAATTCAACTATCTGAAAAAAATGTGGTCGTCCATGCACATCTATCTAGGTCTCAAAATGCTCTCCATACCGATACCGGTTTAAATAAAGTTAATAATAGTATATTACCATAATTATTATAAACAGATTTTATTCGAAATTGACTGGGACCCCTTCTTAGGTTTATCCTAGAATCACAAACTTTTGCAGTAATATAGGCTATACTATAGAGCATGATAATGCCAGCTTTGGTGGAAATCGCACTATAACTAGCAAAGTTATCATGGATCAAAGTTGTTACTTTTGTGCAAAACTCGTGCATTCTGAGACTTTGGAAGTCAGTACCATACTAAAGTGAATGGTCTGACAAACTAAATGAATAAACGTTACGAGTTAGGTACAAATGGGACAAATGTCCACTCAAGTACCTTTCATACCTGAAGCCTTCAGCTTCCGGTTTCCCAACTTGTTCTTGCTGAGAACCAAAGTCTTCGAGAAATACATGAGGACTGGCTTACTGTCTTACTGACGTTTCGATCGGAATAGCTTTTGTATGCTGAAATAAGCTCTGTGCCAACAACCGTTCATTGCTATGATAGTATTAATTCGAATTATCCATCAGTGGGGAGGCTTGAGCCTATAATTTTGTTGCTGTATTACTTCCCCGATTATAAGGCGCTGTCAAAGTTACTAGATTACTTACAAGTCCTACGAAGCTGAGATTATACCAAATATCAGCTCGTTGGTCAGACGTCCCAGCCATACTAATCGCACGTTGAAAACAAGGTAGCACAAATTCCATTTGGCCAGCATATAAACAGCAGAGAGCAATGTTACAGTAAAGCTCAGCACTAGTTGTTCCCATTGATAGAATGCGTCTGAAAATACATGCGATTGCAACGGAAGATGAATCTAATAGGTAATCATGTATACATATAAGAAAATATTAAACATATAAGAAATATATATATAAAATACTCAGCTTTTTGTAGCTCCTGCAATATATTATATTTTAGTAATGTTAATACAGAGAAGATATTTCGCAGTTGAAGACAGGACCATACTATCGGAGATCCATAAGAGTAAAAATACCGAATTTTTAATGTTTTGCGTGACAAGAAATATTATTAAAATCTGCTTTTTCGATGAAAGGTGGAAAGCCTCAAAAGCTACCGTAGGCTTCCACTTTTCCCGCGGGACTCTCATATGGTATTAAATTTCGGGGCTAGATCAGAATTTATCCTCCATTCGTGTTCATGTTCGTGTTCCTCCCTCGTTCTTTCTTCTGATAAACTTCTTCCTGCCTGCGTTTCTTGTGTGTGTCTGCTGTCACCTTTTCGACTTCAGTCCACATCGCTTTCAATTTCAGCATATACTGCATGATGTTTTCGGTTATTAAATGTTTCCCGGTTGTAGTTTCTAATGTAGTTTCTCTTGAAATGAAATGTGTTCTTCGTCCTCTGTAATATTCCGGATGCATACTGGTGGATGCAAGATTCACCTAAATCTCTACCGAACTAAGGAGGACGGCACCCGTGTTGAAACGCAACACCACTCCGAGGCTCGAAGGTCTCTTATCGCTTGAGCATAACGACAAACCCCATGAAACTCCCACTAGGGGGTCAACCGCAAACAACCGAGCTGTATTCACATACAACGGGAGTTCACCCGAAGTATGAGAGTCCAGGGGCTATCCCGGTTCCCATGGTACTAGTATACCCCTGATAAGGCTTCGTGACCAATTTGCAATGTCCCCGTGCAGAGTCGGGTGTGAACACCCTTTGGAGCATTCGCCTACTGCATCAGGGCCGGCAGGCCAAAGTGAGTACAGTGTCTCCCGGTGCCACCACTATGGAGGTTCTCCTCGTCTACTTGGTTTTGGTTTGGCCGACTTCGTTGTTGTTGGAATATCCCATATGACTCTGTGGGTCCCGCTGTCTTTTTCTGACTCCTGCCATTCCGCAATGGTTTCATGTCGTGCGAACTGCCGTCAACGGGTAGAAGATCCTGGGGTAAGGTACGCTCGATCATAAAGACGTTGTCCTTCTTCCACCAGAATATGAATCGGGATCATTGTGTTGTCAGAAAGGGTGCTTCATCAAATAGTGTTCTGTAAGTACAACACGTTTGAAGTGCACTTATGCGAGACATAGTTAATATTTTTCCAGTGAATCTGGCCAAACTGGGGATGGTTACATCCACCCTTGAAATAAGGAGTTGGATATGATTTTAGTCCTTTATTTAATTCGCAGCAAAAAAACCTATCGATTAAGAAGGCGACAACGGTACGCACCAATTACTTCGCCCGACTTAAGTTGATTGCGACTCAAATATCTTCTGAGTGAAATTATGCGGTGTTTCCAACGATTAATTAATTGAAATAATAAAACTTGTTGTTTCTTTTTCGTTGGTGTGGATATTTATTCTTGCAAATACTGATATTTCGGGAACCACTTGATGAAGGGAACAAGTGGTTCCCGAAATATCAGTGGTAACTTGTTAGCACTGATGAAGGGAACAAGTGGTTCCCGAAATGTCAGTGCTAACTTGTTAGCACTGATGAAGGGAACAAGCGGTTCCAGAAATATCGGTGTTTGCAAGAATAAATATCCACACCAACGAAAAAGAAACAACAAGTTTTATTATTTCAATCAAATATCTTGTCCCATCTTGCGGAATTGAAGGCATTCTTCACATTGAGTATTATCACTGCACAGCATTTATCCTTGTCAAGTACAGCTTTAGCTATGTTAGGTACCAGGTTGATTGCGTCGAAAATCGGTTGGAAGCGTTCGCCTTTTACTTCTGACATTATTGTTTTATAGGCGCCACCCCACGAGCAGTGTTAGCTTCCTTACACAGTCGCTTAAAGTGTTTGCTCTTACTTTTTATGATAGCCACATACAATTTCTCTCGCGCCTCTTTGTATTCTTCATGTAGCTGCTGGTATCCAGGTGGGTCTGTTTATCTTTCTGTCTGTCTATTTGTCACGCTCATTTCCCCAGAAACGCTTAAAGTTAGGATCTGTGAATACTCTCGTATGCAGTTAGTAATATCTTACTTCATTCAGTTGGAGGGCTGTACATGCAAAAGGGGAGTGCAGTTTTTTTTCATCCAATATAGTCATGTGCGGTATCAAATGAAAGATCTTGATTAGCGCTAGATAGTTTTAGAGGGTAGCAGTGCAGTGGTTCGAAAGGGGTCAATTTCTGAAAATTTGCTCAAATAAAGTTAATAATATTAGCTATACATATGTATTACTATATTTCGTATTACATACACATATTTTGAGAAATTGACTGGAAACTTCTATCACGTTCTGCAGTGATAGGGGGTATAATATTGTGCATGATACTACCAAGTTTGGTGGAAATCGTTCTCTTATTAATAAAGTTATAATAGGTCAAATTTGTCGCTTTTGTGCTTTGAACATCACACACTAAACTGCATAGCGGGGCATATTGAATGCATAAACATTACAAGCTACGTACACATGGGACAAATATTTTGACATAAGAAACATATAAGACCTATCATTCCTGAAGCGTCCAACTTCCGGGTTCTCGCCTTGCTTACACTTACCTGTAGTACATGAGAGCCATCTCGGGCTTTGCATCGTAAAAGTAAGATACAGCTAAACATGATAACGCTTCCGTATTCACTGGATCCATCATAGATATGGTACGGTAGATGGCAACCGATTCATCCATCAAGTCGACCTGCTCGTGAATTCTGGCCTGTTGCGTCCTCAATGCTACTTCGTATGGCATTTTCTCCATTGCTGATTCTAGCAATTGCAACGCGACAAATGGCTGTTGCATATTAAGGTACATTTTGCACATGAGAAGATATGTATCTGTATGCTGGAATGAACTTAAGGAGCGCTTCAGATAAGTTTCTGCTTTTTTGGACTGATGCATGGCAATAAGACATCGTCCTCTCTGTTGTTCCCACCACCAATCGACCTTTTGCTTCTGAACATCAGCTACCGCTTCACAAAGCGAATATGCCTTTTGGGGATCACCTTCGTGATAATATAGGAACTTGAACAATGGCTTAATGATTGTTTTCTTTTCTGCATAAATTGTCGGATTGAGGCGACAAGCCTGAAAGAGTGATGCTGAAGGATCACCTAAGGCGTAGGCTGAAGCTGATGTAACTCGAACACGTCGAGAAGTACCGCATCTGGATGGGGGGCGACTGCCAATAGATGATCCGGGACGATTTGACATTGTACCAGGACGAGCCTGAAATGAACATAAATAAATTTTAATTCGTTTCCGTTTTCAATTGAGAAATCGGGGAAAAACTACTTATGGAAAAATAGTCATTATGATTTCTCAACTACGCCATGCTATTAACATAGTATGCTGGTCCCAAGACAAGGTAAAAGAGGAGGGTTTGAGGCAACGTACTCTGTACTATCCTCAGTAAAACAAAAACAAAA